>NC_088866.1:5833461-6133461 GCF_032884065.1 Artemia franciscana
CAAATGTAGCCCCTAATATATGTAGCCCCTATCACATAAAAGGAGTGAAGACGGCGGTCACCTTCTTATCTAGCCAAAGGCTTGGCTAGATAAAATACCTTCTAGGCTCATAGGCCTTGTTCAGATCACACTCGTCACGATTACCACATATCTCAATCACCGTTTCAAGAAAGTGTATATTACCTTTGAAGATCTTCTCCAATTTGAGTGTAAAATGGCAAGAGACATGGATTTAGCCTTACTGGAATCTGTATCAACAGGTGCAAGTGAGGTGGCAGTCCCTGTGATTCAGCCATTACAGGATCAATCCAGTTCGTGAAAATCATATGAAGAAGTTTCAATAGTCAATGCCAGGCAAGCTTCGACAGCAGCTGGATCTGTTAGGGCTCTCAAGATTTTCAGTAGGGAATCTTTATTTCCAAGAAAAACTGATCCACTCAACTTGTGGAAGACTTGTAAAATGGGTCTCAGAAATATATTTACGAAGTTATCATAAAATTAATGTCCATGCCCTCCACCAATGTGGAGTTATATGGGAGTTTATTCCAGTTCTGATTAGTTAACCAAACAGTTAGTGGTAACGAACTTTAAATGAGCAACTCGCCTAAATAGCAACCGAAACTCTAAAACACGGAATTTTGATAAAAATAGATACGTCAAATGAGTTGGCTTTTTGTGCCGACTCCAGACATATAAAACTCATCATGTTTCATATAGACATCACAATTAACGCACCTGAGAAAATTTGTGTTCGTAGACTATTAGCAGTGAAATACTTCTGAAGGTTTAATCACTTAATAAAATCATCATCATCATCATCGTGCGTCGTAAGTCGCAAGGGCAAACTTTTGAAGTAGTTGGCGTCGACCTTAGTACTCCAGTTTTTGATCATGTAAGGTTATACGTGGCATTTTCTCGTGTGTAAGGATAACATAGCCTAAATGTTCTGCTACCACCTGAAAATGAACAAAGAACGTATAACGAAGTGTGGAAGGAAACCCTGACAATTACCAACAAAGTAGAAGACAAATGTCAATTAGAATCCATATATTGAAGCCTGCCACATTCCGCGTGCAGGGACCCGGCGGCAAAGCCGCCTTGATATATATATATATATATATATATATATATATATATATATATATATATATATATATATATATATATATATATATATATATATATATATCTATATATATAAAAATAAGTTGTCTGTGTGTGGATCTGTGGATCAGGTGACGTCATGTTTGTTCGCATATGACGTCTGAATTATTTCACACTAATACAAAAGAAGAAAAAAACTAAAAAAGGTAAAAACTACAAAAAAAACTAAAAAGAAAAAAAACTAAAAAAGCTAAAAAACTAAAAAAAAAACTAAAAAAAAGGTAAAAATCTAATAACTAAAAAAAAAACTGAAAAAAAATAAAAAAAGGCAAAAACTACAAAAAAATAAAAACTAATAAAAAACTAAAAAAGCTAAAAAACTAAAAAAACTAAAAAAAAAACTAAAAAAATGTAAAAAACTAAAAAAAAACTAAAAACTAAAAAAGAAAAAAACTAAAAAAAAGGAAAAAAACTGAAAAATAAAAGAGAAAAAGAAAACTAAAAAAATATGAATAAATATATATAAAAATAAGTTGTTTGTGGGTTATGTCTGTCTGTCTGTCTGTCGAGTGACGTCGTGTTTGTCCGCATATGACGTCTGAATTATTTCACACTAAAACAAAAGAAGAAAAAAAACTAAAAAAGGTAAAAACTACAAAAAAAACTAAAAAGAAAAAAAACTAAAAAAGCTAAAAAACTAAAAAAAAACTAAAAAAAGGTAAAAAACTAAAAACTAAAAAAAACTGAAAAAACTAAAAAAAGGCAAAAACTAAAAAAAAACTAAAAACTAATAAAAAAAACTAAAAAAGCTAAAAAACTAAAAAAACTAAAAAAACTAAAAAAAGGTAAAAAACAAAAAAAAACTAAAAACTAAAAAAGAAAAAACTAAAAAAAGGAAAAAACTGAAAAATAAGAGAAAAAGAAAACTAAAAAAATATTAATAAATATAAAAAATATAAATATAATATAAATTAGCAATCAACAAAGCACCAAGACACAAATGACGACCGGGACACAGGGAGTATAAATGACGACCAGGACATAAGTAAAAAAAAAAAACTAAAAAAACTAAAAAAATGGTAAAAACTACAAAAAAACTAAAAACTAATAAAAAAACTAAAAAATCTAAAAATCTAAATAAACTAAAAAAGAAAAAAAAGAAAAAAGGAAAAAAATAAAGGAGAAAAACAAAACTAAAAAACGAATGTATATACAGACCGGGACACCGGAATACAAATGACGACCGGGACACAGGGAATATAAATGACGACCGGGACACAGGGACACAACTACAATGGGGACGCCGGGGGGCACAGGGGGATATAAATGACGACCGGGACACCGGGACACAAGGAATATAAATGACGCCCGGGACACTCAAAGAGAAATCACAGACTGGAACACCGGGACACAAATGACGACCGGGACACAGGGAATATAATGACGACCGGGACACAGGGACATAACTACAAAGGGGACGCCGGGGTGCACAGGGGGATATATAAATGACGATGGCGACTCAGGGAATGGTCGATTACCAATCACCATCAACAAAGCTCAAGGGCAATCATTAGAATCATGAGGTATAGATCTGAATACGGATTGTTTTCCCATGGACCATTATATGTTGCATGTTCAAGAGTCGGTAAACCTGACAATCTATTTATATGCACAGACAATGGGACAGCAAAGAATGTTGTATATTCGCAAGTTTTACGTAGTTAAAAACATATATATATATATATATATATATATATATATATATATATATATATATATATATATATATATATCTATATTCACAGGTGGGACATAGGGACACAACTACAATGGCGCGTAACTAATATGGCGCGTAACGACTTACGCGCGCGGGGGGGCTATATATATATATATTATATATATATATATATATATATATATATATATATATATATATATATATATATATAAATATATATATATATATATATATATATATATATATATATATATATATATATATATATATATATATATATATATATACTAGCTGTTGGGGCGACGCTTCGCGCCCCCCCCCAAGCCCCCCCCCCCCGCGCGCGTAAGTCGTTACGCGCCATATTAGTTACGCACCATTGTAGTTGTGTCCCTGTGTCCCACCTGTGAATATAGATAGATTTATATATGTGTTTCAAACTACGTAAAAATTGCGAATATACAACATTCTTGGCTTTCCCATTGTCTGTGCTTATACAAAGCCGTATGTACTAATAATGACGTCATATGCAAACGCTCTTTTTACAAACAAACAAACATGCATACACACAACTCGTTTTTATATAGATAGATAGATAGATAGATAGATACAATACAAATTAACTGCGTAAAACTTGCGAATATACAACATTCTTCGCTGTCCAATTGTCGCTGCATATAAATAGATTGTCAGGTTTACCGACCCTCGAACATGCAACGTACAATTGTCCATGGGAAAAACAATCAGTATTAAGATCTATACCACATTTTTCTAATAATTGACCTTGAGCTTTGTTAATGGTGATTGCAAATGCTAATCGAATTGGGAATTGCAATCTTTTAAATTGAAAAGGCAGATCCGTTGGAATCATGGGAATGCTAGGAATAAGAACAGCCTCACCCTCAAAAGGCCCTGTCAAGATTGTGGCCTCTATTAGGTTTTCCATTGTTTTTTTTTACGGCAAGTCGCGTGCCATTGCAAAGCTTTGGTGGGTTGATATTTCTTAAAAGTATTATTCGTGTGCCTATTTTTAGTTGTAGCATGTGTGGTGGAAACCCTGAAAGATCTATGGAATTTAAAAATTCAGATGGATAATTAACCGCTTCATTTGGTTCCAAAACTGTGTCGACTGACTTGTAAAGGACTGCCTGGTCTCGAATCTTGGTCAAAACAATATTGTTGATTTCGTGGACGTCTATATTTTTGGGTGCGAGAATCGCTCTTTCACTTAGCCATTTAATATTTTTATAATTTTTTAGAATATTCGGAAATACTTTTTCAATCAATTCATTTTTGGACGTCACTAAGTTACAGAAATCAGCAGGTAGTTGTATACGTCCTGAAATTGAGTCTACTGGGAGCTTTCCGTTTCCAATTGTCAGCAATTGATCTGAAAATGTTTGACCAGAGTCATCGTTTTGCAATCGGACACGCATATTTGTAGTTAATTTTAATATTTTTACGTGTGCCCATAAATTAGAATTTTTCAGGCAAGCATTCATTTCGTCTGCAGGAGTTGATCTAGGTATTATAGGTAATGTTTGCCTGAAATCTCCCGCAAGCAATATTAATGTGCTGCCAAAGGGTTTCGACTTCCCTCTCAAATCTTTCAAGCATTGATCCAGAGCCTCGAGCGATTTTTTGTGTGCCATTGTGCACTCATCCCAAATAATAAGTTTGCATTGCTGCAATACTTTACCCATCCCAGATGATTTGGAAATATTGCACGTGGGAAATTCTGTAGAATGCAAATTCAGAGGCAATTTCAAAGCGGAATGAGTAGTTCTTCTACCAGGCAGCAATGTTGCGGCTATTCCGGACGATGCAATTGCCAACGCTATATCATTTTTTGATCGAATTGATGCCAGAATCAATTTTATCACAAACGTTTTACCAGTACCTCCTGGCGCATCCAAAAAGAAAATTTCTCCAAAGTTGTTATCGACACAATGCATTATCGTATCATAAATGTCTTTTTGTTCCGACGTTAACTTGGAAATGTTATTTTGTACATACGACAATAGATCACTCGTACTGTAACTTTATTCACGATCCAATTCTACGCATGTCGAAACAGCAGCGATACGGTTAGGTGAAGGCATTCCCAAATCCTGAAGAGGTTTGTTTGCCGTACGTACGCACAAATCTTCTATAATAACTAAAGTGTAGTTATAAATTTCTGATGTAAAATCAAAAGTCATATCTGATGTCTCTAACTATTTTCGATAGAGTATATCTTCGGACATTTTTGACTTATATTTTTCCCATAACTCTGTAGGAGCTGATGGAGAGCAAGTTGTTAAAATGATGTCAAACAATGCACGAATTTGACTTGGGGTTGACGTTTCGCACGCGTCATCGATGCAGTTATCCCAGTGTTGGTCATTCTCCAATAAATTCAGAGCTTGGCATGCACTATGGTAGGTGTCATGTATAGTACCGTTTACAGTTCTCAAATACTCAAAGGATGTCGGACCGGGTACATTCACCAAATGCAGGCGTAGAAAGAAGCATTCATGTTGATTGGGGTGAACGGTGTAGAGTCTTCCTATCGTGGTATCTTTGAAGATGGTAGGTTGGCCGTCGACTGACTTACCCTGTTTTCGACGTTCAAATACTTTATTTTTAGTATTCCACGTGTAATACGAAGGCACTTCAGTATACAGCAGTTTTTTTGCAAAAGAATCATTTTTGCAAAGCGAAAACGAAGCTGTTAATGTTGTATCCGGTGGATTCAGGGCTCTTTGTTGCACGTTGGTTTCCGTGAAATAAACACGTTGACCATTCTGTAAATGTACCGCTAAGTGAACAACAGCTGGACTACGTTCATGTATCAGAAATGAAAGAATTCGCCAAACAGCTTCATTACTGCTTATGTATCTTCCAGCCTGATATTGTACGATTTCGTCGAAATCTTTGATTTCGGGCTGCAAGCCAAAAACTACCATGTCACTGTCTTTGTTGACTTATTTACATATGTATTTGATTGCCTTTACGGAGTTACAGTATTCAACGTTTATGTGTGCATTAAATGTTTTTGATAATAATGGGGAATATGGAACAACCCACTGGTTATCTACTTCGATGGTGGTACCGTTACGCTTCTTTATTATTGCTGTTTTACCGCCATCTTCAGTAGATTTTCTTCTATATTGTGGGTAACCATCATTGCCAGTAATTGTGTTTGATACTAAAAGTCGAGGATATTGCTTTGTGCACCTTCCTTTGGCCATGCATGGTGAATTTTCGTTCAGTGCACCGCAAGGTCCATGTATCATATTTTTTACAATAATATCATGTAATCCCTTATCGACATTTTTATCAGGTATTTCAGCGGAAATCACATCATCAATTTCGTTCGAAGTAATTTTTTTATGTAGCCAGATTAGTATACGTGCGTGTGGCAAACCTCGTTTTTGCCATTCCACTGAGTACACGCTTTCTTTTCTTACTTTCTCTATCAGCAGCAAGCCTGATTTCTTGCTGTTCTTGTGATTCCTTTACACGCTTTCTTTTCTTACTTTCTCTATTAGCAGCAAGCCTGATTTCTTGCTGTTCTTGTGATTCCTCGGCACGCCTTCTTTTTTCACTTTCTCTTTTAGCAGCAAGTCTGCTTTCGCGTTGCTCTGGTAGTTCCTCGGCACGCTTTCTGTTCTTTCTTTCTCTATCAGCCTTAAGCCTGTTTCCTGCTGTTCTTTTGATTCCTCGGCACGCTTTCTGTTCTTTCTTTCTCTATCAGCCTCAAGCCTGTTTCCTTGCTGTTCTTTTGATTCCTCGGCACGCTTTCTTTTCTGACTTTCTCTATCAGCAGCAAGTTTTTTGGCATAGACTCTTTGAGCATCTTCATCAGTTTTTGCCATTGTAAACAGTCATTCATCAGTCATTTTAAACTTAAACATTAATAGATTTCTACGTGAACATATATGTCTTAAATATCTTTAATGACGTCACCGTCATAGCAAAAATGACGACAACTAACTTCATGATTAAATATCTTTAATGACGTCACCGCCATAGCAAAAATGACGACAACTAACTTCATGACGTCAGTCGACACAGAAACACGACGTCACCTGACAGACAGACAACTTATTTTTATATATATAGATACTAGCTATTGGCATCTATTGGTACCCAACACCTAGTTGGTGGGGCGCTTCGCGCCCACCCAAGCCCCCCCGCGCGCGTAAGTCGTTTCGCGCCATATTAGTTATGCGCCATTGTAGTTGTGTCCCTGTGTCCCACCTGTGAATATAGATAGATTTATATATGTGTTTCAAACTACGTAAAAATTGCGAATAAACAACATTCTTGGCTTTCCCATTGTCTGTGCATATACAAAGCCGTATGTACTAATAATGACGTCATATGCAAACGCTCTGTTTACAAACAAACAAACATGCATCCACACAACTCGTTTTTATATAGATAGATAGATAGATAGATACAATACAAATTAACTGCGTAAAACTTGCGAATATACAACATTCTTCGCTGTCCAATTGTCGCTGCATATAAATACATTGTCAGGTTTACCGACCCTCGAACATGCAACGTACAAATGTCCATGGGAAAAACAGTCAGTATTAAGATCTATACCACATTTTTCTAATGATTGACCTTGAGCTTTGTTAATGGTGATTGCAAATACTAATCGAATTGGGAATTGCAATCTTTTAAATTAAAAAAGCAGATCCGTTGGAATCATGGGAATGCGAGGAATAAGAACAGCCTCACCCTCATAAGGCCCTGTCAAGATTGTGGCCTCTATTAGGTTTTCCATTGTTTTTTTTACGGCAAGTCGCGTGCCATTGCAAAGCTTTGGTGGTTTGATATTTCTTAAAAGTATTATTGGTACGCCTATTTTTAGTTGTAGCACGTGTGGTGGAAACCTTGAAAGATCTATGGAATTTAAAAATTCAGATGGATAATTAACCGCTTCATTTGGTTCCAAAACTGTGTCGACTGACTTGTAAAGGACTGCCTGGTCTCGAATCTTGGTCAAAACAATATTGTTGATTTCGTGGACGTCTATATTTTTGGGTGAGAGAATCGCTCTTTCACCTAGCCATTTATTATTTTTATAATTTTTTAGAATATTCGGAAATACTTTTTCAATCAATTCATTTTTGGACGTCACTAAATTACAGAAATCAGCAGGTAGTTGTATACGTAATTGAGTCTACTGGGAGCTTTCCGTTTCCAATTGTCAGCAATTGATCTGAAAATGTTTGACCAGAGTCATCGTTTTGCAATCGGACACGCATATTTGTAGTTAATTTTAATATTTTTACGTGTGCCAATAAATTAGAATTTTTCAGGCAAGCATTCATTCGTCTTCAATGGCTCTGGTGGTGCAGCCAATAGATGAAGTTTAACTTTTCCTGAGGCGCAACACATTCCCATTGTTTCACCATTGAATTTCAAGGCCTTGCAATAGGGACAAATTTTAGACATTGTCCCGATTTGAACACATCTACTCAAGCTATAATCATCGACTGGGTTGTACCTGAATGCCAGGCGATAAGTTTCAGGTTGCTCTGATTCCTCGGCACGCTTTCTTTTCTTACTTTCTCTATCAGCAGCAAGCCTGATTTCTTGCTGTTCTTGTAATTCCTCGGCACGCCTTCTTTTTTCACTTTCTCTTTTAGCAGCGAGTCTGCTTCCGCGTTGCTCTGGTAGTTCCTCGGCACGCTTTCTGTTCTTCTTTTCTCTATCGGCCTCAAGCCTGTTTCCTTGCTGTTCTTTTGATTCCTCGGCACGCTTTCTGTTCTTTCTTTCTCTATCAGCCTCAAGCCTGTTTCCTTGCTGTTCTTTTGATTCCTCGGCACGCTTTCTGTTCTTTCTTTCTCTATCAGCCTCAAGCCTGTTTCCTTGCTGTTCTTTTGATTCCTCGGCACGCTTTCTTTTCTGACTTTCTCTATCAGCAGCAAGTTTTTTGGCATAGACTCTTTGAGCATCTTCATCGGCTTTTGCCATGGTAAGTTCATCAGTCATTGTAAACTTAAACATTAATAGATTTCTACGTTAACATATGTCTTGTTTTTGCCTTTTTTTAGTTTTTTCAGTTTTTTATTAGTTTTTTATTGGTTTTTACCTTTATTTTAGCTTATTTTTCAGTTTTTTCCTTTTTTTTAGTTTTTTTTAGTTTTTAGTTTTTTTAGTTTTTTACCTTTTTTTAGTTTTTTTAGTTTTTTTTAGTTTTTTAGCTTTTTTATTTTTTTTTATTAGTTTTTAGTTTTTTTGTAGTTTTTGCCTTCTTTTTAGTTTTGTTAGTTTTTTTTTTACTTATGTCCTGGTCGTCATTTATACTCCCTGTGTCCCGGTGCTTTGTTGATTGCTAATCGAACATTCCTTTTGTCCTGGTCGCTTTCTCTTTGAGTGTCGTCATTTATTTTATTCTTTTTTAGTTCTTTTAGTTTTTACCTTTTTTAGTTTTTTTTAGTTTTTTAGATAAAAATTTTTTTTAGTTTTTTCCTTTTTTTCTTTTTAGTTTTTTATTGGTTTTTACCTTTATTTTAGCTTATTTTTCAGTTTTTTCCTTTTTTTTAGTTTTTTTTATTTTTTAGTTTTTTTAGTTTTTTACCTTTTTTTAGTTTTTTTAGTTTTTTTAGTTTTTTAGCTTTTTTACTTTTTTTATTAGTTTTTAGTTTTTTTTGTAGTTTTTGCCTTTTTTTAGTTTTTTCAGTTTTTTTTTAGTTTTTTATTGTTTTTTACCTTTGTTTTAGCTTATTTTTCAGTTTTTTCCTTTTTTTTAGTTTTTTTTAGTTTTTAGTTTTTTTAGTTTTTTACCTTTTTTTAGTTTTTTTAGTTTTTTTAGTTTTCCTGGTCGCTTTCTCTTTGAGTGTCGTCATTTATTTTATTCTTTTTTAGTTCTTTTAGTTTTTACCTTTTTTAGTTTTTTTTAGTTTTTTAGATGAAAATTTTTTTTAGTTTTTTCCTTTTTTTCTTTTTAGTTTTTTATTGGTTTTTACCTTTATTTTAGCTTATTTTTCAGTTTTTTCCTTTTTTTTAGTTTTTTTTTATTTTTTATTTTTTTTAGTTTTTTACCTTTTTTTAGTTTTTTTAGTTTTTTTAGTTTTTTAGCTTTTTTACTTTTTTTATTAGTTTTTAGTTTTTTTTGTAGTTTTTGCCTTTTTTTAGTTTTTTCAGTTTTTTTTTTAGTTTTTTATTGTTTTTTACCTTTGTTTTAGCTTATTTTTCAGTTTTTTCCTTTTTTTTAGTTTTTTTTAGTTTTTAGTTTTTTTAGTTTTTTACCTTTTTTTAGTTTTTTAGTTTTTTTAGTTTTTTAGCTTTTTTATTTTTTTATTAGTTTTTAGTTTTTTTTGTAGTTTTTGCCTTTTTTTAGTTTTTTTAGTTTTTAGCTTTTTTATTAGTTTTTAGTTTTTTTTGTAGTTTTTGCCTTTTTTTAGTTTTTTTTAGTTTTTTAGCTTTTTTATTTTTTTTATTAGTTTTAGTTTTTTTTTGTAGTTTTTGCCTTTTTTTAGTTTTTTCAGTTTTGACGTCACCTGATCCAGTTTTTTCAGGTGACGTCACCTGATCCACACATCCACAGACAGACAACTTATTTTTATATATATAGATATGCTGTTCTTAACATCTCAAAATTTTATTGTAAGTTCTTTAAAAGTAACAGCGTTACTTCATTTTTTGGGGGGGGGGGGGGAAATGTGTCCTTTCGAAATCCAGGAGTGAAGGTAAGTTTGTTGATTTTTTTTTTCAACTATACCAATGAAAATACCAAAAAGGTATTTTGCGATTAAAGATACTCACAAAAAGGGTATTTAAGAAAATAGGTATGAGGGCAAAAAATCGAGAGGGACCCATGCCCCCTTCGCATCCCAATGGATCCCACTGTCTAAAAGGTTGTTGCTCCAAAGAAAACACTAAAATTCCTATATTCGCTACTGTTTAGAAATTTCTACATGTTATTTTAGCTTCACTGAATAGTTGTGTTATTCGGTTACGAGTTCTCTTCTACAGAAATTGTGCGTTTGAAATTGCGCGATAAAACGGTTGCTTTGATTATGAAGTTTAGGGTATTATGAAGTATGATGTATGGTATTATGGAGTATGAAGTATTATGAAGTATCTTCATGTATTATGAAGTATGAAGTATTAGGGTATTATGAAGTTTAGGGTATGATTCCGTCATAACTCCATTGCGCCAAGCACTCGTAAGAAGACTCGGAAATCAGCTAAAATGAGACAATGATGTGAAATCAGAGGTTCCATGTCACCCAAAGGCTAGGGGGCAAAGGACCTTTTTCCATTTTTTGTCTTAAATGAAAATATGAAAAAAGATATATTTTTAAAAAACCAAGGGAGTGGTGTCCTTGTTTTTCCAACTTCTTCAAATAAAACACACAAAACAGATATTTTTTTTTAATTTCTAGAAAAAAAAATAATACGGAAGCCAATTGCTCGTATACCCCACCCTCAATCGATTTCCCTGTTTGGGACTATTGTAGTTTGTTTCTGGGTAACTGAAAGTTATTTGTAATTCACTACCCTACTGAGAGCTACAATCCTGTTCGTTGCAGGAGAACAGTACAGTTTTTTGTTTGTGCGTTTAGGTCCTACAAAAGAATACGACCATCATTTGGTGCTATAGTGTATAATTTTAGGTTTTCACTGGAATATTATGTTGTTGTTTTTTTTATTGGTGGTATTGCTTGTCGTTTGTAGAGTAATTTGGATCCTTTCATAGTCTTTTTTTAATTATGTGAAAGTTTTTCGAAAAAGTCCTTAATTTTTTTGTGAAAACCCCTGAATTTTCCATAATTTAGGGGTACTTTCTACTCAAATGGTTAAATAAAGTTGTTTTTATTATAACAGCATATTTTATATGTAGTTTCGATCTTTTGTGAGAGGGGCTGTTCCTTCTCCTCTTCAAATGGTGCTTTTATGTTCATATTTTTCAAAGGAAATGCTTTAATATCAGGAAAACGTCGCATTTTAAATTTTCTTTCCTATTCTCTTCTTTTGTATATAATTCTATAGATTTCTATATCTTCTATAGAATTGTCCTATATATTTCTATATCTTCTATAGAATTGTTTTATATATTGCTATATATTCTATTGAATTATTCTACATAATTCTAGAGATAATGTCTTCTTCTTTTCTACTTCTTTTCTATATAATTGTTTTCTTTTTTAGCTGAGAAAGGCAGCAGAGGAAGCCAACAAAGAGCCGGCGGATATGTTTGCTGAAGAATTTGTTGAAGAAACACCAGCAAAACCAGTGGCCCTTGCAGGTAAATTTATTTATACCCGAAAATATGAAAAAATTGTCACATTAAATTGTCCTTTTGGAGAACTTCTTTTTCTACGGCCATAAGTTAACTAAATACAAATTATAGAATAGCCAAAAGGGGGGGATAAGATGTAACCATGGGTGCTGGCTGTAACTAGAACCAATGATGATTATAACCACAGTAACGCTATTTGATGTGAATGTGACGTATCTGCGTCAGTTTTTGGTGTCAAGGCCGTGTCCAGGGGGGAGGAGGTTGACTCCCCCCGAAATGCTTGTCCAGCTTGTAGAAATGTAACAAAATGAATATAAACAAATTTTCAATCTCAAAGCTTTTTAAAGCTTTTTGTACTCCCCCCCAAAAAAAAAAATCCTTTTGTAAACACCCCCCGCCTGAAGAAAAATCCTGGATACGGCCCTGATTGCAGTAAACCTAATTATCACCAGGGTCTCGTGTTTACCTCCTAAGCCCTAAAAACTGATTTTAATTCTATCCTTATTACTTTACACTATACATTGTTACACTTTAACACTTGCTTTACGCTTTTTATTATTTTACTGTTGTTATTTGCCTTGCTTTGCGCTGAAATACTTGCCTTACGCTTTTATTTACCTTACACTTGGCATGTTATTCTTTTTTATTTTTATTCGTTATTATTTTTGGTTTTACGAATTTTTTATTTTACATTTTTGTTTTGTAAATTAGCATTCAAGTACATTAATCTTCCATATTCTTTTGTGTTTGTATGTTTTTTTGTTGTTTTTTTTTTGTTTTTTTTTTTTTTTTTTTTTTTTCATAAATTTACAGGCCATATCACCACAAAATTTTAAGTCGTAAAGAGAATAGTTTTATTTATTTATTTGATATTCATTATGACAGCCCTTTTCTCATTACCGACACTTAAGTGAAAATGATTGCTTGAACAGTAATGGTATGCGTAGTATATCTTCTTAATTCATGTTTTTTTGTCTTCCCTAATTTTCTTACTTTCTTTATCTCTTATATGTGGTATTTTGGGGGATGGATTGGGACACTTTCTTTTTAGGTGTAATGATTTGGTGAATCTAAGGGGGGATATGTATAATGTTCACAATAATGACTTGCTACTGGGAATCCTTAATTCCACGTTTCCTATATATATTGCGAAAATTTTAAAAGGTTTAAAGGCTCAAAAATGGAAAGTTTCTATTTATTTGTGCCTTCCTATACATAAAGCTTTTTTGTATCAGTTTCCTCATGTAGCTTTACCAGCTTCTATACATATATATATATATATGTATATATATATATATATATATATATATATATATATATATATATATATATATATATATTATGTTACTCAAAGTTTCTAAACCTGAAGCGTTTTTTTTCTGTACTAATATTTCTGGCTTTTTTTTCTAGCTTGACTTCCTGAAATATACTTATGTTACTTCCCTAACAAGTAACTGATAACAAAATATTAAAACAGGTTAAGAACGAAAATAATTATTTGATTGACAAGTAGCTTTTTTATTGGCATGCTCGTATTCTTTTTCATTTTGCATTTAAATCAATATTTAAAATTAAATCTATATTTCTGTGTCTTGATGATTTTGCAAGACTGAGTTACAATTTTTGACCATAGCTTCGTTTTTAGGCGTTGGTTACCACTTGCATATTAGAATTTACTCTTAATAGGCAAGGACTAGATTAAAGATGTTAAAAAAGTGTATGGGAGTAAGTGTAGAGATTAAGAAAGTTTATTTAGGGATTAAGAAAGTATATAAATAGCGACGTTTCATCACAATTTATTTATGAGTCCTGGTTGAACTTCGCTGAGGTAAGGATCCTGGGACTGTTTTGAAATTTATTTTTCATTTTAGTTTTATTGATTTCATCCTGTTGTAAGTTTTTTCTTCTTATATATTTTTGTATTGCTGAGGATGGCCCTTGGACATAGGGCCGAAATATTCATTCTAATTTGTTTCCACTGTCTTGAGAAATTCCCTATTGTTCTTCTTGTTTTTGTTGTTTAAGGTATATGGTTTGTAAGGGACTCTTTCTGATAGTGATTCTGAAGTTTGAAAAAACCTTCTGAAGTTTGAAATGGTAAGTATTGCTTGAATTTTAGCAAACTATTCAAATTTATATTTTAACTAAAAATCCTTCGAATAGATAAATTGTGTCTTTTAAAAAAAATATACAACAAAAAAAAGCAATCAAAGAGACCTTGCAGTGTGAACCCAACAATTGTTTATTGATGCAATTCAAAAAATGGCCTAGCTCAGTGGTTTTCCGGCTGTGTGTACTTAGGTTAATGTTAACTGGTCTTTGTTAACAGCCTGCTGTGGGATAACTATTCTATGATGTATCTATAACATAGAATCATTAAAGAAAAAACATCTCTTCCAAGGCACATGAAACAGCATAATGCCTTTTAATTTTACTACGGTACGGATATTAAATCGATATTAAACAATGTTATATCGATAATGGCAATTATAATAGATAATATCGATATTAATTCGTAAGATAGAATATTACATCAATTTATAGGAAAGAAGTTAAATCGCAGTATACTACTATTATTACCAATAACTCACTGTAGCACAAAGCCACCTGAGGCCAACACAGCTACGCACCCTCCTCCTCCAACCTAATTTATTCAAGGCTCCCCTCTTTACACCCTCCCAGGAAGCTCCCATTTCCTTTAAATCTTTATTTATGACATCCTCCCAACCCAGACGAGGACGACCTGCTTTCTGTGTAGCCCCAGACGGTTGGCCAAAAAGGACAATCTTCGGCAATCGCAGTATAGTCGATGAGATAAGATTTTACAAAGATACCTAGACATTAAGTCGAGTTCCCGAGATACCTCTTAAAACTTTGCTATCAGCAATCTTGTAATTTTTTTTTTTTTAATTACTGCATCTCTTACTTTCTCAACATGTTTTTCGTCTGTGAATATCAACTTATATTTGAAAGACTTTCATGTTTAAAATTCTTTTTTGCTCGTTTTAGAAGAAGTTATGTGGGAATACAAACTGGAAAACAAAGAAGATGCTTCAGTTGAAGGACCTTTCACTTCTGAACAGATGAATGAATGGACCCGTGCCGAAAAATTTGAAGGGGATATTTGGGTGAGGCGAGTTGGACAAGAAAGTGAATTTTATAATTCAAGACGCGTAGATTTTGAGCTGTACACATAGCTTATTTCTTCTTTTTTTATTTTTTCCAAATATATTTTTGGTTCTTCCAAATTTTGAAACAACAATTATATTTATACTTCTTAATTTCTTGTTTGAATGTACGTCTCTGCATTTTTCACCCTTGTGTGCTCATTTATCTGTTACGTCAAACGGTTCTTTATAACAATCTATAAGTAAAGAGTAACACTTGCCAAAAGAAGCAGAATTTTTATAGACGGGAAGTTCGGAAACAATATAAATAACAATATAAACAAATAATGGTTCTAAATATGTTGGATTTATCAAGTTTAAAGGTAAGCCTCAAAAATTTTTACGATGAGTAAATTTGTATACTTTCATGAAAAGGGGGATAAATACACTTTTACAATGACTTGACCAGGATGGAAATCACATTTTTATTATTACGGATGCCCAAGAACGAAAGTTTAGTAAGTTTGTCTGAATGTAAACAGTGAGAAAATTATTAAATTTGGATTACAATGATTCTCTTGGATTGACTGATACAGTGTATCTGTGGATGCTTAAGTGGGCTAGGTTAAACCTACCTTACTAAGATCTGCCCATAAAGTTGGCATTTGTTTGAAGCTATCTTTTGAAATAACTAACTCATTTTTTTTTGGCGTTGACATTATTAGATTCTTACTAATTTCAGTTATTATAGATGGCGTTCATTTAGACGCTGAACCGTGAACGGGATACCGTGATCGGGATACCTAGTTTGTTACTCGAAGATGTCCAAAGTAAAATCGTCCCTAGAGACGTCTGATCACGAATCGTTGGAGTCTCTTACTGTCATGAATGAAAAAAGTGTTGCAGTGCTGCTGGATATGTTGAAGGACCTAATAGGATCATTCAAAGTCCCCGGTGGCAAATTTAATGACTCCCAAATATGCAGCAGAATCCAATATCTTCACCAACGAACAATCGAAGAGAACATTGAACTCCTTCGAATCGAAAATTCCCGTCTGAATGAAGTTGTGAATCTCCAGAAAGAGCTTGAGCGGATAAAATCGCAAAAAAATGAACAGATTTATGTACCCGCACCCCAGCAGGCGTCTTATGCCCAAGCGCTCAAGGGTCCTGAAACATTCTCTGTGATTCTGGAGCCTGTATCTGTGGAAAAACGAAACCGTATGAGTTTTGACGAAGCCATGCAAGTTACGGAATCAATCAGCAGAGTTGTCAAAGGAGAAAATTCCGATTTTTCCGTGAAGAAAGTTGTTCCGGCGAAGGAAGGTAGAGTCATCTTGGAATTGGGGTCGAAAAAGGAGCTAGAGGCAGCCATGTCAGTACTGACAGAGAAAGTGTCGGACACGAAGTACAAACCGAAAGAGGTGAAAAAGCACTTTCCAAGAATGTTAGTCAATGGGGCTCCCTCCCCTCAGGTCAAAGACGAAAGTGAAAAATACCTGCTGCAGTGTAACCCAGAAATTCAGCGGATGGCCAACGAAGGGGAAAGCTTCAGGATCATCACCATTCTTGAAAACGCGTCGAAAAGGAAAGTTGTTGTGGAAGTGAGTCCAAAGATCCGCCAATTTATACTGTCCCAAAGAGGCTTACGGATCGGTTTTATCCTTGCCTCTTGCGACGACTATGTACACTTGATAAGATGTAGCAAATGTTGCTTATACGGTCATCGGAAGACAGATTGTAGAGCGGACGAAGTATGCTCATGGTGCATGGGCCCGCACACTTATAAAAATTGCGACAAGTCCTTTTCGTCCCGCCCAAATTGCCGGGCTTGCGAAAAAAACAAACTTAAGTCAGATGGGCATGCTGCCTATGAGTTAAGCAAATGTCCAGTTGCAAAGAAGTTAACTGCTCGTTTAAAGAATAATATCCAGTTTAATTGACTCAATCTCGAGATGTGAATATTGATAAGAATAACTTAACAGTGCTTCAAATTAATTTGCAACATTCTTATTCAGCAGCCCTACAGTTGCAAAAAACAATAGAAGAACTGAAACCGGATATAGTTCTGTTGCAAGAACCGTATGTAAATAACTTCTGTAAAATATCATGTGTTCCATATAGTTACAAGTGTTTCTCTAAAATTGACACAGATAAGAAATTTTTTTGTGCTGCCGTATTAGTGAAAAATAGTCTAAAAGCTGACGTACACCATAACCTCTCGTCTAATGAATGTGTGACAGTTTCAGTTTATTTGAACAGTAGAACTTTGACATTCTGTTCGGTATATTGTCCTCCTTCGGTGCAGCGATTGACAGATAATATCAGTTGTTTAGACAAGGTCAGACATTTTGCTAATTACGTTGTTGGGGGGGGGGGGATATTAACGCTAAAAGCCCTTTGTGGCTGAGTAACAGTCAAACTGACAAGAAAGGCAAGGAGCTTGAAGATTTTTTTGCTAGTAAATCATTGTTAGTAGTGAATGATCCTAGTGAGACAACGTATGGGCTACGCAATACAACTAGCCCAGACGTTACTGCTGTAGGTACTAATCTTGTTCAAAGTGTAAGGTGTTGGAAAGTTCTTGATGAATACCCTTCTCTTTCGGATCACTCGTATATTTTATTTACTTTGGAGTTTAATTTTCCCATATTTGAGACTGAAGAGCCAAGATACATTTATAAGAAAACTAAATGGGATACTTTTAGTGCTACTTTATTACGTGGAATCGATGACATTTATTCTCTACCTATGTCCTCGGTGGAGGAAATTGATTGTGCTGCTAATGAAATTAAGAATTTAATGCAAAAAGCAACTAAGGAATCGACCCCTCTTAAAAATAGTCACAAACAAAGCAAATATGCAAGGTGGTGGAACCAAGATTTGACAGATTTAAGAAAGAAGTACAGACATGCTCAAAGGGTCTATAAGAGACTTGGTACCGTTGAAAGCGAGAAAATAAAGAATCAAACACATCTAGATTATAAAACGAAAATTTTGGCAGCGAAAAAGGAAGATTGGAAAAAGTTTTGCGAAGAAAAAGCTAGTTTGGACCCTTGGAACACTATAAATAAAATTTGCAAGTTAAAAGGCTCTGCAACTCTCCCAGTTCATATTTTAAAACAAGATGGGTCGATGACAGATTCACCTAAAGAGGCTGGAGAACAACTTCTAGGTAAATGGTTTTCGTCAGATGATAATTCTAATGACAGTGTTGCTCAAAAGTTGATAAGAAATGAAACAGAAAATATCTCTAGTGAAAATCAGGATAAAATGGAACCTATTACCATGGAAATTTTACAGGATGTTATTTAGTCGATCAAACCCATGAAGGCTCCGGGACCTGATGGTATAATGAATTTTACTATAAAGAAAAATATTAATGTTTTATCACCTACTTTGTTGAAGCTTTTTAATAGTTGCCTAAAGACATCATATTTTCCTGTCCTTTGGAAACAAGCAAATATTATAGTAATTCTTAAAAAAGGGAAAACTAATGATGGTAACCCCGGTTCTTATCGCCCGATTAGCTTGTTGTCAAACATCGGAAAAATTTTTGAACGAATTATTATGAATAGATTAGATAAACTTAGTTTGGATAATTGTTGGGTTTCTAAAAGACAATTTGGGTTTTGCAAGGGTAAAAGTACAATAGATGCAGTTGACAATATGGTAAGCGTTATTGAGAAAAATAAAGAGGAAAAGAAATTCACACTTTGCCTTTTTTTTGACATTAAAGGAGCATTCGACAATGCATGGGATCCAGGTATTTTAAAAAAGCTCAAGGATAAGAAATGCCCAACTCAATTGTTAAGATTAGTGAAAAGTTTTTTATCAGATAGGACGGTATCATATGGAAAAGATGTATCCCGGAAGTTGGAAAAGTCTTGTCCGCAAGGATCAATTTTGTCTCCTTTTTTATGGTTAATCAACATAAATGACCTTTTAGAAATGGATTTCGGTGAAAATTGTACGATTCAGGCATATGCTGACGATGTCACTGTAATTTTAACAGGTAAAAATATTCTGTTTTTAGAAAATTTGGCGGAAAAAATATTTCAGAAGTTTGAAGTGTGGGCTGCAGAAAACAAACTTACTTTCGACCAACGTAAAACAGAAGCTGTATTGTTCACAAACAAACACAAAGTTCCTGTTGTAAATCTTTTTTTTTTGAGGAGAAAAAATTAATATACAACAAAATGTCCGTTACTTAGGAATTATTTTAGATAGGAAACTTTTATGGACTGATCATGTCTCTTCCCGAGTTACTGCTGCAAAGCAGTATTCGACGAGACTCCTTTGTGCAGCGAAGATGACATGGGGTCTCAAACCACAAGCTTTAATAAAATTATATAAATCAGTTATAGAAAGTACAATTTTGTATGGGGTATCAGTTTGGTTTTCAGCTCTTAGAAAGAAAAATATTTTACAAATGCTACAGTCTGCTCAAAGAACTTCAATGATAATAATCTCAAAATCTTTCCGTTCTGCCCAAAATGACGTAATTACGGCCATTGCTGGGGTACTGCCAATTTCTTTCCGAGCGACTGAGCTAGCGACATTGCGCTATGCGAAAAAAGGCCGTCCAAGTCACTGGCCAAATTTCACTTCTCCTGAATTCCCCCTTTCTAAACGCTCATCCAATCATAGTACTTTCACTGATGAATCATTAGTAGATATCTTAGGCCTTTCGACAGTACGAGAAATCCATACTTCAACCTTTCATATTAATAGAAAGGCATTGAAAAATATACTTTACGGACGATGGTATGAAGAATTTAAGAATAAAGTTAGTTCTTGGTCAATTCGCTTTTTTGCTTCAACAGAAGATTTATTAGCTGTTTGCAAAGTTCAGCCCTCCTACCATCTAACGCAGATTATTACGGGTCATTGCAGGCTAAATTTCTTTCTTCACCGAATAAACAAAATTGATACGGAGTTGTGCCTTTGCGGTGTAAATGAAACTTGTTCCCATTTTCTTTTTGAGTGCCCTATTTATGCTCGTGAACGTTTAGAATTAATATTTCACCTTAATAGTATCAATGTTCCTTTTCCGTTTAATCTTGATTTGATTTTTAAATTTAGGAATGTTGGAAATATTTTACTGAAATACATAAGAAAAACTAAACGTTTGGATTTGGGGTTATAATCTTATTTTTAAAAAAAAATATGTGGATTTTTTTTATGTCTGATAACGGAATTCATTGTGTATTATTTAGTTTGTCTTTTTGTTTTTGTTTTCTCTTGTTTAGTTAGATTGTATGTACAAAATTATGTGTTTTGTAGTTTATGTTAGATGTTTAGTTTTGTCTCTTTGTTAGTCGTGAAATGCCGTAAGGCTAATTTTTTTTTTTTTTTTCTTTTTCTTTTTGTCCATAGTGTTTAGCTTTAGAATAGAAAGTGAAATACTTTTTGTAAGTTGAATCACTAAATAAATTCATGCCCAAGAACGATCTGTCTTTCGAGGTCTTAATTAGAAAACTTAACTGTTAACTTAACCCAAAAGTTTGACTTTTTGTCAAACTTTGACTTTTGTCAAAGAATAATAATCTTTTTTAAAAGTCCTAAAAAAAAAACTTTAGTATAAACATCGAAGTCTAATAATTTCTGTTCGTTTTAAGTTTTAATGTTGCTCCTTACTTTCAGTTGAAACTTGCTTTGTTTAATTTAAAATATGTTCGTTTTTAAATAATGGCGGCATATCTGGTTCCTCCTTCATGGAAAATATCCTTCCCCTTGAAAAATTCCTCCATGGAAATATCATCCCACGCAGTCACCTTACCAGAAAAATACCCCCCCCCCCTTCAAAAATAGCTGTATCCTTCCCAATAACCAATACTATATGTGAACAATGGGCAATGTGCATAGCTTGCAGCCCTTCTCCGGGGACTGTGGGGGGTCAAGTCATTCTCAAAGACATAGTTACTAGATCTTTTGACTGTGCGAAACAAAATGGCTATCTCGAAATTTGATCAGGTGACCTTGGGAAAAAAAATGCATGGAAGGGGGTAGCTAGCCTCCAGTATTTTTTGATCGCTTAAAATGAGTGCAAGAACTTTTGATATCCGATGAGCCCTCTCACGATTCTTTAGGATCAATGGTTTGATATGATCAGCCCTGGTGAAAACAAACGAAAAAAAATAAATAAAAACGCAAATAAAATGCAAAATTTCACATGTTTGTATATAGGAGCTTGAAACCTTTATAATAAGGTTCTCTGATATGTTGGACCTGATGACGTTATTATTTTAAGATCAACTGATGTTTTACGTGTATTTTCCCTTTTTTCGAAAACTAGAAAAAAATTCTGAGGCTCGTAACTTTTGTTGGTTTACACCAGTGTTTTCCAAACTGGGAGGGCCGCCCCCCTAGGGAGGCGTGGACTAGTCTAAAGGGAGCCGCAAAAATTAGTCAAAGTGATCAATTTTCCAAATTACTGCTAAAGTTTTGTATGTAAAAAATGAGAAAATACCATCGTGCATAGTGCGACTAAACATTTCGTAACTTAGCACCCACCCCATATCTTCATCACCATTCCTTCAAAATAAAAGCATTTAGACCGTTTACCGTCCCAATAAAGATAATGTTTACGTGTAATACCCTGACACTTTTTTGTGAGCATCCACTTCTGGCTTCTTAAAGCCAGACGCAAGACATTGCATCCTTATTACAAACTCAGATTGAAAAGTTAACGAAAAATACAATAAAGCATCGCTTGCGTTATGGAATTACAACGAAAGTAGCCAATTAGACAGGGTGAATTTTGTGAGTTAAAAAAAGTAAATCAAGAAGAAGGATATTGCAGTCAGACAGAAATTAAGATAAGGTAATTTAGCCTAATAGTAACTATGTGCAGAGTCGTTTATTTCCAGCAGTACTCTGCTGGAAATAGAAGATTCTGTTTCAGTTCCATCATTTCGATACAATTATAAAAGCATCTTCTTTCTACTAGTGCAAATGAATAATGTTTAGGAGGATTCCGTCTTTTTCTTCTGCAGTGTACAGTGCCTATTTTCAGCATTCTTTCTGTTTCAAAGTTAACACTTTGTTGTTCTGTCAATAATCAGTGATATATTTATATGAATACTTGACGTTTTCCAGAAGTTTCCGACGTTTTCCGAAGGAAAGTGTCTAAAAACAACATCATAAGCTAATATCTTTAATATTTTTTGTATGTTTTAGGACAATAGGCTAGGTTAAAGACTGATAAGGCCATATAGGGTATATGCCTCTGCGAAAGTTTTTTAGTGGCTTCACTGTGTATTATTAGCCAACTGTTGGTGAATAGGCACAATAAAAGTAATGGTTTTACCAAAAATTCACTAAACTTTCATTGCTATAATTGGTGTTATCAGGAGCGGGAGGGAGTTGGAACCCAATTTCGAAATTTTGTAACAATTTAACACAATTTGGAAATTGTGTACCATATATTTGGAAATAATATTGAATGGGGAAATAGACAGGCCTGGATTTGCCAATATGCGCACCAGGGCTGCGCCAGGGCCTATGAGCGTACAATGTAAGAGGGCGCAATAAATTATCACTGAGCGATTTTTTCTTATGAAAACCGGACTCCAAGCAAGATCTCTGTGGTTACTTAAAAACTAACGGACATCTGCCAAAAATGTCATCTGGGAGTTTGACCTCACCTTTCATTACTTTTCCCAAGAGAAGAAAATACGACTTGTCCTATTTATCGTTTGGATTTACTAATATTATTAACGATAATGTAGAAAAACCAATGTGTTTGCCGTGTAAGTTTTGCCTGCTGATTCTATGAGACCCGGCAAATTGAAACGGCACCTTGAAAATATTCATTCTGAATACGTTGGTAAGCCCTAAGAATGTTTTCAAAGAAAATTGGATGAGGTATCTAAAAACAAGCAAAATTTCAAAAAAAAACTGTTCATATTCCATCAAATACCTTACTATTATCATACCTAGTGTCGTAGAGAATCGCGCAATGTAAAAAACCCCACACAATAGCAGAAATCTTAGTTTCACCAGCAGCTATTGACATGGTCAAAACAATGTTTAGCCAATCTTAACTGAATCAGCTTTGGCAAATACCGCTTGCTGTTAATACAATCGGTAGAAGAATTGATTATATATCTGAGAATCTTTGTGACAAATTAGCTTCTTTGAAGTGTTCTTCAAAATCCGCGAAATAAGTAGATGAAGCTACTGATGTAGCAAAAGACGCACATTAAGTTGCATATGTTTGATTTGTTAAAGATACTAATATAATTGAAGATATCTTATTTTGCAAGTCATTTCCTGACAGAACCACGTCCAATGAAATTCTCCAACTAATTGACAGATTTTTCAACGCGAACGACATTGTGTGACATTGGGCTTTATACTGGCGTCGCACAATCAGTGGTGGGACACAAAACTGATCTTGAAACATTAGTTAAAATGAAAACACTGGGTAAAAATGAAAACTCTAGTTAAAAATGAAATTGTTCTCTAGACGAACTGCATGCTCTACAGAGTAGCTCTCATATCAAAAACTGTAAGCGGGGAACTTCTCAATGTTTTTTGCAAAAATAAAGAAAGTTATAAAATACATTCGGATGTCCCTCTTTTTCTTTCTGCAAAGGCATTATCTCGTCGGGTCTTTCCAATTCAATAATTTTTCTCTCTCTTTATTAATTCTTTCCTAATTTGTATATCTCTTCTCTTCTTTTAAAATCATTTTCAGTTATATGTTAAATCTCCTTCTAAATCTTCTATCTGTTAAATATCCTATCTGTTCAATGTCCTTGTCTTGTTCCAGTGTTCTTTTTTTTCTTTTTTCTTTTTTTGTATATATTTTATAAAAGTGTTTTATTCTTGTTCTCTGTGGTCCGTTACAAGCAAAGCTTCTTGGGCCTAGTAACCGCTTTACTTTCGTAATAGTTTTTTCTTTTAGTATCAATAAATTGATTGATCTAAAACAGTCCATTAAAAGCAAGGTTGTGTTGCAAAACTGTGTGAAGATATGCGAGCTAATTACACATCACTTTTCTACTATTGTGAAGTGCGCTGGCTATCTTGCGCAAATGTGATTCAAAGATTACTTGACTCAGAGAAGATAATTGCTATGTTTCTCGAGTAATATCATAATGAAGACGGCAATATGCTTAGGGACTGAATCTTATCGTTAAAATTACATATTTGGTTGACGTTTTTGAAAAATTGAGTGTTCTAGATAAATCAATGCAAAGACCGCAAATGCATTTGCTTATACAACAAGACAAAGTGAAAGTATTTATTAAAACGTGGAGCTATGGAAATCAGCTTCGCAAAGAAATAAAATTTTCGTGTTTCAATTTATGCGCCTGAGATACCATTGAAGCAAACAATTCTGAAAAACTTGAATGGTTTGTTGCTTCAATTTTCGAATTATTTTGGTGATCTTGATTTTACAAGGTCTGCATGGGTAGATAGTTCCGTTATTGACGAAGAAATTGATTGAATTTTTTTTTATACTACAGCGAAAACATAAATTTTAGACTGTACCTTCGGTTTAATTCCGGCTGAATCTTTATACAGAATGTAGCACTGCTGCCATTCGCAGCATCATATTTATGAGAAATAGGATTCTCTAATTTGGCTTCAATCCAAATATCAGGCCCGTTTAGTCCAAGAAAAAGAGCTACGAGTAGCTATATCGTCATAAACCCTAAGATTTGATAAACTTTGTGCTAATAGACAAGCAAATACATCTCATTAAAAACAATAAATATCATTTGCCACTAGTTTGTATGAATAAATTTTATAAGAGTTAAAAATGAGTGTGTTTTATTTTTTTGAAAACTTCAGGAGGGTCCTAAACAGTTAAATATTTTTAATGGAGGCGTAGTAATATCAAGTGTAGAAACCACTGGGTTACACTAAACTCGATGAATTATATAAGCATCAAAATTCCATTCTTTTGATGTATTTATTGTTATCAAGACTTTTTCTTAGAGTTTCCGTTACTATTGAGCTGCATCGCTCCTACTTATAGTTAGTTACTGCGAACTGCTTGATAAGTTCTAGAAAAACTGCTACCCTACTTTAATACTTCGAATTGAACATAAAGAGTAGAAAGAATCATTTATGGTAGATAAGCTCTATGCTATCCACTTCTCTAAAACTGCGAAGATGATCAGAGCTCAAATCTTACCGTTAGTCTTAAAATACAAAAAAAAATGACTCTTCTGAACGTAAATTGTGAGTATTTCTGGCCTTTTGATAAGTTGAAAAGGATTAAAGCCCGTATCTTGCTTTTTCCACTCGTAGATTCATTCTAAAAAAAAGGATCTGAGATCGAGAATCAGAAGAGTTATTACGATGACAAAGAATGAAATATACCCTATAAAACTATGATTATGGAGGTAAACTTCCTGAAATGCTCAAAATTTGATATTAAAATCCAAGAGAGGTTAAAAAATTACTCTGATAGAAAGTAAAGAATCGAATTAAAAGTCAAAACGAACAGAAATTATTTTATATACTCATGGGGGGGGGGCTCTCTGTCTTCCCATTTCTACGCTTAAGTTTTCTTCGCCTTTGCTACGAGGATAAAATCTTTAATAAAGGAATGATGTAATAAAAATTTCATTTATTTTTCCACTATAAAAATTATTGGAAGGTTTATTTATTCGGTAAGTAATACACCTTTTTGCAGAGCTTGCTATGTGTTTTACACCCCAAAGAGATTTCAGTAAAGCCTTAGAGTAAGAACCAAGAGGTAAGGGGGATAAAAGCCCCTTTATCTTCGTTTTAAAATGAAGTGGCATTCTTCGTCCATTTTCTTTTCTTTTTTTAGTACTTGTATTAGTCCTCGAAGAGCTGCTTATGTTCGCCCGTGGATTGCCGATCTACTAGCATACAAACCTTCTCGTAGTCACAATGGGAAAAATTGGCGTTTAACTCATTTTTTAAATTCAGGCTATTATTTAACAAATTTACTGAGCCTTAACATGCCGCTCAATTTTCCCTGAAAACTTGAGGAATGTCTTGTGGCGCTCAATATTCTGTGGTGCTCAATGACAGTAGCGACAATAGTGTATATAGATGTTTTCTTTTATTTCTTGGCATTAGATTTTATTTTAGGTTATTTTAGATTTTATCTTTGTTTCTTAGTGCTGAAGGACGCCTTGTTTTATACAGGCGAAATATTCAGGTCGTTTTAGTTTGTCTTTTTCTTCTACTGTCTGTAGTCACGTCTGTTTTCTGTATCTTGAGATTTTTCTCTCTCTTTGTTATTTCCTGAAAGTTTCACTTTGATACCATTAGGTGTTCATCAGATATTACAGATCCGTGCTTTTGACCTGCTGGACGCTTACAGTGTCTTATGATTTAGGTCAGTGTCCTACTAATCATTCCTTGAAAGTTTCCACTTTATACCCTGTGCTGTTCCCAAGATATTACAAATACTTTTGTTTTGCACGGTGGATCATCAACTTGTCTTTGGTTTCAGTTCAACATCCTCCTCAATATTCTATGAAAGTTTTACCTCAATACCCTTGGCTGTCCCCAACATATTGTGCATACACCATTTTGATAACCAGGGTGCGTTCAATGTCTTTTTTGGTTCAATATTCCCTAAAAATTTCACCTCGGCGTCATTAGCTGTTCTGATATGTTGCAGATATGCCCTTTTGACAATTTTTGATCCAAATGGTGTGTTTTCGTTTCGTTGAACATCCCCAATAGCATTCCCTGAAAACTCCAACATAGTACCCTTAGATGTTCCAAAGATATTACAGATACGCTCTTTTGACCACTTGGACACTTACAGTGTCTTTTGATTTAGCTCAACATGTCCCTTAGAATCCCTGGAAGTTTCAACTTATTATCTTTAGCCGTTCCAAAATATTTGAAGATACGTCCTTTTCATAACCACAATCCACAATATGCCTTTTAATATAGTATACTATATGCAATGCAATATACAATAATACAATATACAATATAATATGGTATACCCCCCTCAGCATTTCCTGAAGTTTGATTTTAATACCCTTAGCCTTTAAACCCAGGATCAAAATTTCCCTCTTTCGTGATAATAAATCCTTTATGTAAACAATGGGCAAATTGTGCAATTTACAACCCTTTCCCAACGGGCTTGGGAGAGGGGTCATGCCGTCACCGAAAGCATATTTGTTGGATCTTTTGATTGTTTAAATCAAATGAATTTTTTTTTTAATTTACATTGGTGATGAGGAGAAGGGTATTAAAAAAATTAAAGAAATGGTTGCCACCCAGCAACTTTTACTCTTCAAAGAGGCACTAGTACTTTCAATTTCCAATAGACTCTATGACAGCTCCTTCCATGCAACGTGGCCCGGTAAAAAAATAACAATGGATAGAACCCATTTTGCTTTTTACTTAGGTAGTGGTATTCTGCTGCCAATATAATGCTAATTAAGCAAATTGACGAGGTCTTCCCCGAAAATTGAATTTATTTGGTTTGACACATGGCTGTTCCTAAAATTGATGGCTCTCAAGGCAAAATTAAATTCAGTGCCTCCTCCCGACTAAAAAATAAACAAAAAAACTAAGCCCCTCCCCCCAGCCACAGCACCCAGGACTGCTTCTCTCCTTTGTACAGGACCGAATAGAAAACTTTCTGAGCTATGGATAAAAAAAAACTGAATTGCAATGCTCCGCCATTTCATGGCAAGTTATTAAACATGTATATTAAATTTATTGTTGACTTGCTCTCTACGAGTAATCAAAGTTGCAATATCAATTTACAATACTAAGCTGATGCAGAAAATTTTTAGTATTAATTCGATGGGTGTTTTCAATAAATTTCTGATTCTTCTGTCTACTATAATCTTCGGAATGCTTTTAACTCTACAGTTTATTTTTTCTTCGTCATCCAACTCTTGCTTTAGCGAGACATTAGTTTCTCAACATAGGTGCCAATGGAATTTAAATGGGTTAAATTTTAGGCTTATTTATGTTAAGCTCAAATGCATAGGATTTTGGCAAAATTCCTTAAGAATGTTGCTGCTACTTTTAACTCGAGATTTCTCTAAGATATGTAACGTAGGAAACCTTTATAGGATATCTTGAACAATTTTTAAAGTTAAAAAAAGAAAAATTATGCTTAATGGATTTTTCAAAAAATGTTTATGTCCGAACTTAACATCATTTTCTGTTGACAATAAAAAACAATCACATACAGCAATTTCTATATTTTACATTTAAATCGAATTTCTACTCTCGCGACATCTATTTTTGAATTCTGGGAGTTCATGGAAGAAATTCAACCCTAGGAAGAATTGACTAAATTGAATGAAAGTATTTTAGAAAAAATGAGTGCGAAAGATCAAATGAAATCCATGCTCGATCAGCTTATGGGAACCACTCGAGATGGTAAGTTCCAGATTTTTGTTGTTGTAACAGTCCAGAACTACCACTCTTCTGAATTTAGGAGTAATACTAGGCTATCAGGTCTTGATTCCTTATTGTTGCCTATGCTCTTTCCAAATGTCATGTTAACTTTTCTTACAATCCACCTTGCTCTTCCCCTCACGAAGGTTCCAGATGCAGCACTAGGATATATTAAAAAGAATTGCTAGAGCTTTGAAGTTCTAAACTTTATTTTATAGGCTACAACATGTTTTTGTGAATTTCTTGTTTAGGGGTTTTTAAGTAGGCTAGCTGAGGTCATGTATACAATCTTCTGAGGCTTTGAAATAAGGAAAGGTAGACACAATAGTTTGACACTGCCTAATCAACATTTTGGTCCTGGATTCAGTCCTGGAACTTTTACTTAGGCCTAACACAGATAGACTACTTCTTAAGATAGGTTTTCAAGAAGTCCATAATCAAGAATCTTAGCAAAAGTTCTAAAGTACTTGCTCATGTTAGGCTATTCCAAAAGCATTTCACTTTACTTACCCCCCCCCCCTTCCTTCATGGACATAATGCCTATGTTAGGGGCAGGAGGAAACTGCTCCCAGATCATAGTTCCCCCCTCCCAAGCTGAAATTTAGCATCTTCAGAAATTTTGTCAAAATTAAGATAGGCCAACATAGTGTTATAACTTGTAAAATTGGGTATTCTACCATAATTTTATGGACTCTATAAAATTTGCATTTTATGTAATAGGCCTATATGTACTTTACTTATTTTACCTGTATCTTATATATTTTATGAGGACTAGCAATTTTCACAGCACAAAAGTTCAACAAGGATGGCAATAACAGGTTGGATATGATTTTGTTTTGTGTATAGCTGTATGTCTGCTGTTGATGCAAGGTTGGTCCCCTACATAAGGAAACATGTTAAAAAAAACAGTTCTTACTTCATAATATGCAGAATAATCCTAGTTAACATATTTTAAAAGGGAAAAATATTTATCTTCACTTTTTTCCTTGGTTTTCCTTGGTTTTCCAGTTTTTCTAAGAAATTCATGAATTTGTTAAAACCTATATATTAACAGAGTATATACCCCCACCCCTTAATCTGCAAACATATACCCAGAATAGTAAATATTTTTCTGTTCATTTTATTGGCTTAGGCCTACAAATAAAGTGAAAATAGCCTACCACTTGATGTCTTCTATACTCCAGCAAAAGTGATGGTAAAATTCTAGTTAATTGACTTCTTGCTATCTACAAAAGGGATTAGGTTACAAAAATGAAACATTCAGGGATGAATCAGACAGACTACAGACTAAAGTATGTCCTGGGAAGGTATTTTGGAGCAACTATCTCCACTCCTTTTCCCTCTAGAGGGCCCTGCCCTTTGATGACCTTTAAAAATATGTTTGTTATAAAAGTGAAAACTTGCAAAATAGATCTTCTTCTTAATTGAAGTACAACAAAATTGTTTTCAGCTTCACAACTTTGCTCAATCCATTTTATAAGGTTTTAAAGATATGCAAATCCATTTCCTAAATTTTGAAAAAAAGTTATTGATATGGCTTAAAATTCTACTTGAATAACAGGAATTGCATTTTCAGAACTAAAGGCAGAGATCCTGTCATGTAGGCAAATTTCAGGGCCCTCTAGAAAGAGAAGGAGTAGAGGTGGGTATTTTAAAATACCTTCCAGGGACATACTCTAGCCTGTAGACCCATCCCTGAAAGTTTCATTTTCCTAGCCTAAACCTTTTCCGAGATAGCAAGAAGTTAATTAACTAGAATTTTACCAAAGTGATTATTATATATAGAAAGAGCATAAAAAAGTCATCAACTGGTATGTTCACTTTATTTGTAAGTCAATTTTAACAGCAAAATATTTACCCCCAGAATTGCATCCTGAATTGCCCAGCTGTCTTCAGTGCTAAAAAAAAAGAAGGAAAACTGACCTTTTGAAATAACTCTTAACAGAGCAGAAGAAAGAATGAATCAAACAAACCAAACCAGTATTTGTGGATTTTTAATTTCAATTGCCCTCCTAAAAGAATGTAGAAGCCATTTCCTCTAGATATTAAAGTTGCCTCAATAAAAAACAAATAAATGATCTAGATTTTCAACAGTTTGAAGGGCCAAAACAGAATCAATATCCTCATTTTTATTTTAAATTTCACATTCCAGAGAAATTTTATGTTAATGTAGTTATTCCCTTGGGAGCCAGCATTCCACCCCCATGGATAGCTTTTTCCTCCCTCACAGAAATTCCAGATCTTAATCAGAAGGGAAATTGAAATTTTTACTCTCCTGGTGAAGTCAAAGGCAATTGTATAAGCTGCATAAGGGCTTCCAGTATTAATATTCGTTCATTTAATTTTTTTCCCAGAACACTCAAGGCACATGTAAAAGGAGGGGGGGGGGTCAAAGAAACTTTGGAAAAGGCTCAGTTAATTGAAAATTGAAAGTTCTATTGCTTTTTTCTTGTTGTTAGCCTGCTTTAAGTTCTTATTCTAGTTTAATGACCCTTGTGTTTTGGCAATTGTTCTGAAATAATCTGCAAATAAATATAGACTTTGTTCACATGACCTTTGGACCTTTGTTGGGGGGGGGGGGTCAGAACAAGTACAGTCACCTGAATCTGAATCTGTTGAAGATGGTCTCAATAACTGATAAGATCAATAACTATATAAGTAGGAAAAACTGTTAGGGTAACTTTTCTTATGTTTAAATGTAGAAACAAAATTGCTAATGTGATTTTGCTCTCAAATAATGTTAGATTTATTTATTTATATTTTTTTTGCAAAATAAGGCAGTGTCCAAGTGCTGAGGTAATACCCTTGGTACAAGATCACCAACAGGATAAGCTAGACTGCTAATTCAATTGATGAAACTCTAAATGAAAGGGCATTACATGAGCTAAGCATCAAGGCAAATTCAGCCTCTGTCAAATCTGTATGGTTTGACCTTACTGATGGAGACCAGCACCAACGCCCTCTCAGAGTCGGTTGTATTTATTGAAGCCTGTCTTCACCCTCAGCCATTGAGACTGAGAATACTCTCTCGTTAATGTTCTGCTTAGCAATTGAAAACTTTAAAGGCGAATTTATTGTCAGAGGTGACTTCAATTTCCCAGAACTGATCTGGAAAGATGGGTACCCTACTGCCAATAGCCCAATTAATGCTAGACCATTCATTGAGATTGTACACAACCTTTCTGCCTACCAACTAATTGACCAACCAACTTGGTTTTGCCCTTCCCAACAACCCACAATATTAGATCTGGTGTTTGTAAACAGAATCAAAGTGATTCAGAAGGTAAACTATCTCCCACCAGTTGGGAAAAGCAACCATCTTGCCATAGAAATTATCACCTCTAGACGTCCAGTGAAAAGTAAATACAAAAGAAAGGTCTACATGGATTACAAGGCGATCAGAAAGGAGCTAAGGCTTATCAACTGGGATGAGCTACTTCAGGGCAATGTCAATGACCAGTGGGAGAAATTCCTGACAGCTGTCACCAAGATTCAGAGTAGAAACACGACAGAAAGGCTGGTTCCTATGCCAGAGACATTACCATATATGACCCCTAGCATTAAAAGACAAAGAAATCGCAAATTGCACCACTGGAAAAAAAGAGATAAGCCTGGTCACTATGAAAAGTACATTCAAGCTCAGAACAGACTATGAAACTTAACTAAACAACCATACCAAAATTTTGAGCTTGGACTTGCCAATGAATGCAAGAGTAACCCAAAAAAGTTTTGGAATTACGTCTCTAGTAAAGACCACGCTAGGCGCTGTGTTAAATCCCTCACTAATGATGATGGAAGAGAAGTGACTTACACCCAGAAACTAGTAAACTTTCTAAACAACCAGTTTGCTTCTTTCTTCACAACAAAACTAGATAGTGAGCCTCCACCCCCTCCTAAATACGTCATACCATCTTCCATGAGTACAGTTGTTATCACTGTACCTATGGTGGAAAAAAGGCTAAAAAATCTCAATGCCAACAAATCAGCCAGCCCCAACAGAATCCACCCAAGGTTGCTCAAAGAAACCACCACCAAGATTTCCCCTGCTTTGTGCCATCTATTGGGTGACCGGTTTAAAGCTGAAAACTACAGACCTATAAGCCTTACATCTGCTGTTGTTAAGGTTTTAGAGAGAATTGTCAATGACGCACTTCTCAAGCACCTAGTTTCCAACAGTAATATCTCAGACAAACAACATGGTTTTCTTCCCAGGAAGTCAGTCAAAACCGACCTACTCGAAACTTATGAGCTAATTACTCAGCTTCTTGACAGAGGATTTCCTGTCAACCTAATTCTACTAGACATTGCCAAAGCCTTTGACAAAGTCCCCCATAGTTGTTTGCACTCCAAACTTACAGCCGTGGGCATTGATAAAAAACTAGTCAACTGGCTAATGGAGTTCCTTGGTGGCAGAACGCAAAAGGTTCGGCTCTTTACCATGGATGGAGAAAAGATCTATTCAACACCTTGCCAAGTTCTGAGCAGCGTCCCTTAAGGAACTGTCCTTGGACTGACCTTATTCCTCATCTATATCAGTGACCTGGTAGCTGAAACAAAAAACCATTTGACTCTTTATGCTGACAACTCCAAGCTATTTGGTACTGCGGACAGCATTAGCCTACAAGCCAATCTCAACCAAATTCAAGCATGGGCAGATAAATGGCTTCTGTCCTTCAACATCTCAAAGTGCGTCACTCTTCATTTCAGCTGTGGTAATCTGCAGCACCAGTACACTATGTACAATGGCAAAACGTCATTGACAGTCTTGATTCCTACTTCTAGTTGTGGTAGAGACCTGGGAGTCCTGTTGGATGACAGCTTAAAATTCCACGAACACACCGCCCAAGCAGTTTCAAAAGCAAATGCAAATTTAGGGACTCCTGAAAAGAACTGTCAGTAGTCAATCCTCCACAGTTTTTCTGAAATTATATAAAGCTCTGGTCAGGCCAATCCTAGATTTCGGAACATGTCTTGCTGGTCCTTTTTACAAGAGTGACATCCAGCTTGTTGAGGGTGTCCAGAGGAGAGCCACCAACTGCATCGACAGTTTACGCAGTCAGCCCTACTGCAGAAGATTACAATCTGTTAACCTCCCAACACTCGTTTTTTTGGCTTAGGCATAACAACATGCTGCTCACCTATGGGTACCTCCAGCAAGCAGATCAGAAGCTGTTCACTTTCTCTCCCCACCAAAAGCAAACACGAGGACTTTCCAAAAAGCTGTTCAAATACAGTGTTAACACCAAAGTCTGACTAGATTTTTTCAGCCAGTGAGTGGTGAACAATTGAAACCAACTAAGCCAAGAAACAGTCTTGGCAACCTTGCCCAAGGAATTCAGAAAGAAGCTCGACAAGGAATGGGAGGCCAAACCATGGAGATTCCAGTGGGAAAACCCCTCCCAGCCCTCACTACCATAACAGTCGTGGAAGACAATAGAGAGTTAGCTTGGAGGATGATGCAGCTTGTCATACCCAAACATTTCACATACTCTATCCAAAGTTGCTGTTGTGCGGTGGTGCCAACTCTAAATTGCTGGAGAATGGTCCTTGAACCATACCTACCATCTGATCACCATTACCGAGTGGGCTTAAATTGCATCTCTCCAGCACTCTCTAGTCCCTATGGTTTGTCACTTGACCTTAGCACAGCGACCAGATCTATCGCCATCATCAACTACGGAGCATAACAGTTCTTGCAACTAATTTGCTCTGAAGTGCAAATTAAGGTAATTACCTTTTTCAAACTTAGACTGAATCAACAAAAAAATCCATTATAGCCTGAAAGTGGTGCTTAAAAAGGACTGCTCAACTGGTCTTGTAGCTACAATGGAACTCTAAAACACCAGTTTTATCTTATATTCCCTAGGGAGTACCATATTTTAATTAATTTTATTTACCAAGTTTTTATTACCTTTGATTGTATCTTGGAGCAATATAAGGATTTCTCCTTGTAGAGCTGCAGAGTTGATGATTTGAGTTGTATTCTGGATTCTTTATTGACCAGGTGCACCATGCTAATCCATAGCATCCTAGTTATACACTCCATGGAGGATCACTCAGCATCCAGTGTTTGTTTGAAGATGTCCAAAGATTCAGCAGTAATAGTTTCTTCAGAGAGTTTATTCCAACTGTTGATGGCTCTTGAGGAAAAGAATTGAGTGCACAATAGAAAGGGTAGGCTGCTTAACAAGTTTTGACTGATGACGTCTAGTTCTTGAATTAGGACCAACATTCTGGACAATGGCACTTATACTGGACAATGGCACTGAACAACATTAAATTTAAGAAGTCAAGCCTCAGCCCATTGATCAAGCAGTCTAAGATTATTTTGTAGAAGGGTATGATTTTCACATGATAAGCCTGGTGCAATGTGCTTCAGGTCTTCAGCATGGAGCATTAGTCAATTAATCATTGATAAAGATATTGAAAAGTTTAGAACCCAAAACACTTGCCTAAGTAACTCTACTTGAAACTTGCTTAGATGAAGAAAGAATAGAGCTACCCAAAGTCATAAAATTGCTGAATACATTGAGATTATCTATAAAATAAATCAAGGATCCAGAGCAGGCACTGCTCTTTGAGCTTGATAGCATGTAATTTGACGGCAAGTTGCTTGTGATAAACTTTGCCAAAGGCTTTAGAAAAGTCAAGCAGAATCATGTCAGCAGGCACCTCTGTATCAAGCAACTTAGTGATATGGTTAAATGATTGATGGAGATTGGTGTCAACAGATCTTCCAGAATGAAAGCTATGCTGTGAGTTGTACAAGAGATTATTTGCTTCAAGATGTCAAATAACCTTAATTACCTTAATTCGCACTTCAGAGCAATAAGGTCCAATGGATCTGTGTTGCTAACTGTGGAATTGATTATTGTTTCAAGAACCTTAACAACTGTTGATGTCATGTTTTCAGCAAGGTCCTTTCTACCTTTCTTATAAATTGGAATAAGGGCTGTTTTCCAATCCAGAGTTAGTCTGGAAAGATTTAGTAATAACTCTTAACAGTAAGGAAAGAGGTTGACACAAGATTGTTCAACATTCATGGAGGATACAAGGATGAATACAGTCTGGACCAGCAGATTTATTCATTTTGAGGTTTAAGTTCCTTTAGAACTATTTTATCATTAATCAGAATTGGTTCCGTATTATGTGATACATCAAATATAGGAGGTTGGTGAAAGACAAAACTTGAACTGGAGGGAAAAGCAGACATAAATTGTTGGTTGTAAATTTCAGCTCAGGATCAGCAACTTGTTTACTATTTTGCAATATATCAGGGACTGTGCATCTGCTCCAATATTTTTGAGAGACATAATACCAGAAAGATTTGGGATTATCCCTAACATCCTCAGCTCTAAAATACTGTCTAGCAAGAAAAAATTGTCATTTGTAGCTGACTTGGGAATGATAATTATTATTTTTCTTAGTTTTAAAAGTAATATTTTATTTTGAAAAACAAATATGCTGAAATTTTTTCAGAGCTAGAAGCCCATCAAGAATCACATCAGTTTTGCTGTGATGTCATTTTTTTTTAGGTGTTTCAGGTTCTTAAAAAAAATCCTATAAATTTGTTTTCAAAATGATTTCTTATGCTTAAGACTAACGAAAGTGATAATTGTGATTCTTGGATCGGCTGCTAATGGCAATTTCTCTCACTTGACAGTTGTTTTTAGGAATATGTTTTTAAACTTTTTGTTACTATGAGTTGTTTTACCCTTTGGGTAAAGTTTTACCCCATTAGGGGCTCAAAATATAGTTTTCCCCAGAAGCAATTGTTGAATTATGAAAGAGTATAAGTAAAGGCATCAAGTGATATATTCACTTCCATTCTAGCTAAATTTTGTTCAAAACTGCAAATTTGCCAATAAAATCATTACTGTTAGTTCCTTATCTTCTAGGGTAAGATGCCCAGTACTCAGAGCCTAATTTTAGAAAAAAATTCTTGATTAAACTGTTATCTTTCCTAAACAAGGACATGAGACTTCTAATCTTGGATCCTATGTATATAGGTTTAAATAGTGAGGGTTAGCTCACTATAATCTTAAAAAAAATTTCTTCAGCATTTAAATTTTTACAAAGTTACCCCTATAACCTAACCTATTTAAAGCAATTATTCTGCTCCACAACACTTGTCTGTTTATTGTTAATAATTCCATCCAAGACAAAGTCTGTCTGTGATTTAGTCTGGACATTGATGCTGATTCATGAAAATGTAGGGGGGGGGGGGGGGGTAAGGAATTTTTCTTTATTTTGTTTTAATGCAGAAAAAAACAGAACAACATTGAGGAAATATACTAAAAAAAGGGGGTAACCATAAATCTCAATTCTCTTAATTATTAGCTATCACAGCAACCACAATTTACTAGGTTGAAGCTACTGCTGCAACAACAATTAAAATTATTACAAAACAAAATATTTTTCATTAATTAAAAAAGGCACTATATGTAGAAATTTACTTTAAAATGAGCTAATAAACAGCTCTCTATGATGTTTCTGTGCCCTTCTATTTGTGGAGAAGTAGAAATGGAAAAAAAAGATGCTTTTGGTGCAGAATATTGTGGTTGGCAGTGGTTGTGTAGAAATTTCCGTCTTGTCAATTGTTAAGCAGTATATTAGAAACCCAGGTTACAACAATCTGCAAAGTAAAGCATAATATAAGCACAAGCGTAGCGTAGCAAAACATAAGCTAAAGCACATGCACAACATAGCAAGCAGGAGGATGTTACATCTCCTTTCTTCTGGACACTTTAACATGACAACAAAACTTAACCAAAATCTTCCATTTACGTGTATCCACCCTTTCTTCCCCAAAAAGGGAAAAAGAAAGGAAAAAAAACAAAAAGAAAAAAAACAACAACAACGACAACTTATAAATTAAGCCTTTTTGGAGGTTTGATTATTCTCCTAAGACGTGTCATGGCAGGTGGCGGTACTTCGTCCTGAATTTGGCTACTGACTTTTGGGCTTGACCCTGGGGCTTGAATAAGGACAGTTGGGGGTGGGCTTTTTGACGGGGTTGAGTACGCGCTTGGAGATGATGTGGAGCTCAACTGCGGTACCCCATTTGAGTTGGTACGCTGATATTGTTCTAGATCTGTGTCATCTGGGGACATTCTCAGGTATTTTTGGTTTCGACGATATGCTTTCATATCTTGAGTCTGCACGATGTACGATCTTGGCAGTTCGTGTTTGTGCAACACGACAGCTGGTTCCCAATATTTTCCTTGGATCTGTGCTTCCACAGATTGCCCTTGTTTCAGTTCTTGAAGGTCCTTTGAGTGACGATTGTAGTACTTTTGCTGCCTTAGTTGGCACTCTAGGCGACTTTCAACAAATTCAGATTTGGGAACTATTTTGGGAGTGAGATGCTCAAGGGTACAGGGTATTGTTGATCGCAAGTTCCTACTCATTAATAGCTGGGCAGGAGACGCCATTCCGTCTACTGGGGTATTTCTGTACTCAAGAAGGGCATTGCTCATTTCGCTTCTGCAAAATCGGGTCTTCTTTATCATGTTTTTTTTTTGCTATCCCAACGGCTTTCTCTGCCAATCCGTTTGACTGGGCATGATAGGGACTCGACGTTCTGTGCTCAATGGACCACCTGTTGGTAAAGTCTTGAAATATAAGGGAGTTGAAATGTGGACCATTGTCTGAAGTAATGATGCGAGGGATCCCATGCCTTGCAAAATGGTCTTTTAGACGGGATATGACTTGATGGGATGAGGCAGCTGTCCCTATTCGGTCAACTTCGAAAAATCGACTGTAATAGTCAACCGTAACGAGGAAGTGACTTCCTTCCAGATAGAACATGTCTATTCCAACATGTTCCCATGGGTGGTTAGGTATACCATGAGGCTTGAGAGATTCTTTCTGGTTGTTCCTTTGGTACGCTTGGCATGCTGGGCAACGTTTGATATATTCTTCGATACTTTCAGTCATCCCTGGCCAATAAACGATTGTTCTAGCTCTTTGCTTCGTTTTTTCAATACCGAGATGGGAAGCATGCATGCTGTGCAAGATATCAGGGTGGAGGATTTTGGGGATTACTAAGCGATCTCCTTTTAGAATGATTCCATCAATCACAGTGAGTTCATGCTTGGAACTAAAGTATTGTGCAATGAGGGAAGGTGTTTGAGCTTTTGTTGATGGCCATCCTGATTTGATTGTGTGTGCAAGACATGCTAGGATAGGGTCTAAGAGTGTTTCTTTCTTCAATTGCAATAGCCTTGCCGGACTGATGGGAGTGAGGCTCATGACGGAGTGGACATATGATTCAATTTCTTTTTGTAGACTTTCATCTTGGCTTTGAAGGTATAGGCGGGACAGTGTGTCTGGGACTGGGATCTCTTTACCAGGCCGGAAAATGACTGTAAGATCATATGGCTGAATCTGGAGCAACATTCTTTGGAGACGAGGAGATGATTTTTGCATTGGTCGATTAATAAGCGTTTCAAGTGGTTTGTGGTCAGTGACTACAACAAAGCTATGGCCATACAGGTACTGATGGAAGTGACGAATTCCAAAAACGATGGCGTAAAGTTCCTTTTCGATCTGAGAGTATTTCTGCTCTGTTGTATTCAATGAGCGGGAGGAAAACGAAATGATGTTCTCGTTCTGAATAAGGACTGCTCCAAGGCCTGATTTGGAAGCATCAACTTGTAGCTCTAGGTTACCAACTGAGGGATTAAAAGGGGATGTGGTGCTACTTATTGATTTTTTAATGGTATCGAACGCGTTGTCATGTACTTCTTCCCATACGAACTTATGCTGCTTTGATAGAGTTCGTAGTGGTTCGTTCTGGGATGATAGATTTGGGATGTAACGGGACAGGTAGTTTAGCATCCCTAATAGTGTCTGAAGTTCCTCGCGGTTGCGTGGTCGGGGCATTTCCTTCAGTGCGTTAACTTTGTTTGGATCAGGATTGATGCCAACCTAGAGATCACATGACCAAAGTAAGGTATTCATTCGGATATGAGTATGCATTTTGCTTTATTCAATTTTACGGTCCGTTCTCTGGCTCTGGTGAGTGCGGCTCGTGTGTTCACATCATGTTCAGTTTCGGATTTTCCTGAAATTATGATATCGTCAACTATGACTGAGAATCCGGGTACCCCCTCAAACGCTTCTTCCATTCGCCTCTGGAATTCATCTTGAGCGGAAATCAGGCCAAAAGGCATCCTCCTGAATTTAAATCTCCCAAATGGTGTTGCAAATGTTGTGAGCTCTGATGATTCTTCATCAAGGACTAGAGACCAGTACCCATGCCTTGCATCAAGTTTTGTGAAGAATTTTGCTCCTTCATGCTTTTGAATAGCCTCATCAAAGGTTGGCATAGGATGGTGTGGCCTTTTTATAGCTTTATTCAGGTCATGCGGGTCAATACAGATCCGAAGTGACTTGTCTAGTTTCTCGACAATAACAACAGAATTAACCCAGTCTGTAGGGTGAGTGACCTTTTCGATGACACCTAGGCGTTCCATACGCTCTAGTTCTTCCTTGAACCTTGGTAGGACTGCAACAGGGATGCGTTTCGTTGGTTGGATTGTTGGTTGTGCTCCTTCTTTCAGAACAATCTTGCATTCACCTCTCAATTTCCCAATTCCATCAAAGAGATCTGTAAATTCAGTAAACAGGTCGTCTGATGACTCGTTGAGAGTAAAGATGCATTTTATCAGCTGCAACTTACGACATTTTATCAGCTGCAACATATCCCAAGATTGGTGTGGGTGCTTCTTCTACTATGAAAAAGGTATGCAGCTCACTGTTACCATTGTTGTGGGAGCAAAAGAGCTGGCAAGTACCAAGTACTGGGATCTTCTGCCCACAGAAACTGGTAAGGATTTGGCGGGTAGGGTGGATCTGTGGGCTAGGCTTGATGTTGTTCAGTAGAGATTTTGTGAGGATGTTGGCTTGAGCCCCAGTATCTACCTTGAATCTGACGGTGATTTGTTGTTCGATGCGTAGGACTGAGTAGGGTTGGTCATCTGCATTTTCTGTTGACACCTCGTGAATAAAGAGTTCATCATCACTGCACCTTACATCATTTGGGTCTGCTCTGTTTGACTCGATCGCGTTGATAGATTTCTTTCCACTTCTGCATACTTTTGCGAAATGGTTCATTTTGTTGCACTTGCTGCAAATTTTTCCTTTCGCGGGACATTTGTGCATGGGTGAATAATCCCCACCACACAAATAGTAATCTTGTCTTCTCGCTATGTTGGGTCTGGCAGGTCCTTTGGATTGTTTGTTATACTGGACGAAATCGATTTCCTGTTTGATTTGTATTTCGTGGTTGGATGTCGCTGCTGTTGACATCAACTTTAGTTGTGCCTGGGTTTCTGTGTGGGCTCGAGCAGTAGTGATTGCGTGGGGAAGAGTTAGTGTTGGTCCCATCTGCAGTAGTTTTTCACGTATCTTTGGTGACTTAACTCCACAGATAAGTCTATCTCGTACCATTTCATCACGGATTGCAGCACTGTACTCACAATCACGAACCAAAAGTTTTAGATCTGTCACATACTGTTCCACAGTTTCAATGTCGTTCTGATCCCGTTTGTGGAAAACATAACGTGAGAAGATTGGATTTGCAGATGGACTAAAGTATTCATCTAACTTTTGCGTATACACTGCAATACGGTTTTTTTCAGCCTCGGTGAGAGACCAGGTGCTGAAGATGTCCTGTCCTTTCTCACCAAGCCATATTAGTAAAAATGCACATTGAACAGTCTCTGTCTTTCCACTCAAGGGGCCTGCAAACATGAGTGTTGCATGGCTTTTGAATCTATTCCAAGCTTCTTTGAGGTTGTCTGCTTCCCAATTAAGTTCAGGGTATGGGACAGTGGATTCCATTTTTCTGACACCATGTAGAAATTTCCGTCTTGTCAATTGTTAAGCAGTATATTAGAAACCCAGGTTACAACAATCTGCAAAGTAAAGCATAATATAAGCACAAGCGTAGCGTAGCAAAACATAAGCTAAAGCACATGCACAACATAGCAAGCAGGAGGATGTTACAGTTGCAGCCATTTTTCTTGATTTTCAATCAAATAGACTTTCCTTGTTGTTCAAGCCAAGGGACTAAGTTGTTTTTATAAGGTTTGCAGACAAGGGAGCTCTAATTGTATACTTTTTGTTTTCATCTGTCACTATTTTTAGGAGTTTTAAGAGGACAGTGCTATTTAATAGCTGTGAAATATGCAGCACAGGGGTGACAGATAAAAACAACCTGTTAGCCAGTCTTGCTGCCTTAGTATAGCACATGGCTTGGCTAATATCTTTGAGTCCACACTGGAGCTACCCAGTATACAGTGTATCAAAACATAGAAATAACAAGGGGAAAATATATTAGTAGGGCTATATGTTGGTCCATTGGCAGGAATGGGTTGCACTGTCAGGGTAATGACCATTATGTTTAAAAGGATCACAACTTAAGAAATCTAATGGTATTACCATTATTTAATGAAGATATTGACTTCAGATGAGCCATAACTCTAGGCTACTGTGTAACACTACTTAAAACCCTTTTAAACACTTATTGTCATTCCTTAAGGCATACCAATAAACTTACGAGTCACCCTTTTTCCCCTAATTGTCCAATATATTTCCCCTTTTGTATATGCAGAATGAATTTTCCATACACAACTCTTTGCTTCAAATTGATTTAGTGGGAAACAAGTAGTACAATAGCCATTCCAGTGTATAGAAATTTTATGGTGTATATAGAGTTTAGGGTATACAGTTGACCATTAGGGCTAGGGTAAATTTCCTTTGTATGCCCTAAGGAACAATACAAGTATTTCAGAATGTTTTTTAGGAGTATTCAGAGTTTTTTATTGTTTTCTTCTTGGTAACCTGTTCACTTTATTGATATTCTTGTTACCCAACATCACCTCTTCACCTTCATTTATTCTTAGTCTTAGTGCCCTAATTTTCTTACCATTGATTTTCAACCTATTCTTGTACCTTGAACTCTCAAAACATCCAAAATATCATTCATTTTGCTAAAAAAAAAAAAAAATCATCAGTATAATCTAAGTTTAGGAGTTTTTATCCCTAGTTGATTCTGTGTTCTCCCACTTTAACATATTTATCTGGTATACCATACAAGGATAGGATCTTTGCTAAAGCTCTCCTATCAGCTGAATCAAATGCTTGCTCATAATCTTTAGAACTGAGGGTTAAAGCGGTTTGATGACTCAGACACTTCTCAATTATTAATCTAAGAGTGTAAATTTGGTGGATGGATCCTCTCCCCTTCCAAAAACCAAACTGTTCTTCTCTAGAAGCTTTATCTACAACATCTATAAGTCTAAAAAGTATCATCATACTGATATTGCTTGTTTGCCATTGAATAATTAAAAGAAAAGAGCTGCCATATGAAAAATTCATGCCACTCCTTCTGCTCCCAGTCCTTGTCCCATTTTACTGAAGTGACTTCAGGGTTTGAGATGAATGGTTTGGTTACTTAGGGAGTTCCAAAGTGGAGGAACATGGTTAGGGTAGAAGTGGTAGTGTTTTCTGCAGCTAACTATTGGAAAAGACAGTATGAATGTTAATATTATCAAATTGCACTTGACCTTAGTACATTCTACTGAGGTGTAAATTTTATACAATACATCATTTAAAGATCTGTCACTTTTATCAATCAGTATCTAAGTTCTGACATTGGTTCAGTGTTCAAAATTTCGATGTTACTAGCAGCAGTATCTTTGATAAAAATCTTTTGATTAAAAGTCATTTTTAAATGTTTCTCTTTTACAGATTTGGTCTGTAGCTTCACTAATTTTATTTATCAGTTGTTGAATTCGACTAATCCTCTCAAGTTCAATCAATGGGGTTCATTATCAATTCAAAAAATAATTTACACTTAACAATAATACTCAGTCCATTTCCGGACGTCGAGATCCTCAATTGCTACCTTTTAAACATAATATACAACGTGGTCACTGTTCCTACCCTAAGAAACAACTTTGACTCTCATTTTTCCAACAAAGCTACCAATTATCCTCCATCTCTTTGCCCCATGAGAAACTGCCTCATCATTATATTAAGAAAAAAAAAATAGTTTATTCCTATCTATTTATATTTAATACTTCATATAAAAATCATTTTATTAATCATTATTTAACTAGTCTTTTCCAATGGTAATACATGATTTTTTTAACTCTTATTTTAAATGGCGCGAGGAAGCTTCTACCTCTCAGCTCCTCTGGGAAGAGGTTCCATAACCTTGTATAAGTTATATTCAGAGCAAAATCCAATCATACAGTTGGAAGAAGGGTATTTGCAGGTTTGATGATGATTGGGTATTTACATTATGCTAGCCCAAGATTGGTCAAAATAATGTTTTAAATGTGGACGGGAGTTCACCAGATAGAAACTTGAACACAAAGGTCAAGCAGAACTGATGATGTATCAACTCCATTGACAACTAATCTTAATTTTTTCCAATTAACTTCAAAGATCGCTAATGAATTGAATTGAGCTTCGGCAGGTGACATTCAAAAATCGATTGCTAGATCATTGCACAGTACTGTAAATGAGGTTTGATAAGAGTGTTGTATAGCAGGACCAATGTTTCCTGCGGCAAAGTGTTCTTTAGTTTCTTTATTATTCCAAGATTCCAGGATATCTTCAGCTCTACTGCTTGGATGTGATGCAGGAATGACAGGTTGTCATCAAGCAGGACTCCCAGGTATTTTGCCAAACGATTATCTGGCCGACTGATCAAACCTCTGCATATTTTGATACCACATATCTCTGGATGGACACTTCTGACCCGGCAAAAAAAAAATAAAACACAAGATTTATAAACTTAATGTCAAGACTTTGTGATTGGGTTTCCTTCTTTGTTCAACTGGATTAGATCTTTATGGATTAAATACTTTTATTGGGGTGATGTAACAATATTTTTGGTCTGTACTACTAGGTTGAATGGGTGGGGGGATGGCGTAAGGTTTATTGAACTTGTTTACAGTTTCAAACTGATTAGGAGTTTGCATTTTGCTTTGGGACCTTTAATTGGATTTACTATTAAAGGTAATGGTCACTAATTCCTGTAGCTTGTGTTCTAATTCCAAATGCCCCAAGAATAGAAAATGGTTTAAGATTTATGCATTTGATTCTGGTATGCCACTCCAGTATATATTGAGTTTTGACATATTCAGCTTTGCTTTGAAAAAAGGAAAGGCAAAATATAGTCAATTTTTTTGGAGAGGGGAACTCCTTCATTTGTCCTTGGGTGATAGTTGCACCTTCTTTTTATTATTTATGTTCTGATTAGAAAGAACTGTATGCACTTCCATCAAGTAAAACTATTAACTTGTCTTTTCTCGTACATTCGGTATTTGTTTTCTTATTTATTTAATTTGTTTATATATGTTATTGATATTTTTTGATATATGTATATGAATATATGTTATTTTGATATATGATGTATGTTATTTGATGTTATTTTTGATATTTATTAATTGAGTTTTGACATATTCAGCTTTGCTTTGAAAAAAGGAAGGGCAAAATATAGTCGAATTTTTGGAGAGGGGACACCCCCCTCTCCAAGGGGGACGTTTCATTGGGTGATAAGTTCACCTTCTTTTTATTATTTATGTTCTGACTAGAATTGTATGCACTTCCATCAAGTATAACTTGTCTTTTCCCATACATTTGCTATTTGTTTTCTTATTTAATTCTTCTAGGTGATTCAAGCAGGTCAAAAGTGAAGTTTTCTGATGTCCAAGTTTGCAAGAGCTTTCTACTGCATTGCTGCCCTCATGAAATTCTTCAGGCAACAGTAAGTGTTTCAGTAGAAACTATTTTCATATCTTAGTCAACGTAGATTTGTTTATATGTTATTCAGTTGATTGACTTTCTCAGGTTAATACAGTTATGTATTCAGTATTGCCTCAAAAATTTATAGTTAATATTGTTTGACTATGGTTTTAGAGTTCTTTTCTCTGTGAAAAGGCCAAGTTTCAGGGCTATAATAAATATATAATGATTATTTTGTTCTTGTTGTAAAAGATGTAAACAAATTAATGTATAAAGTCAAAATTTAAATATAAGAGAACATATCTGTGTGTGTTTGTAGATTTAAAGAAACACATTTTCTTGGGTTGTATATGTTATGGATGCTGCTGAACAAAGGCCAGGAAGTTGAATTAATTTTGTTTGGTTTCTTGTTAACTTTTTACAATAAAAAAATATCAGCTTGTTTTGGAAAAAACAAATATATACTTTTTGAAAGTATATGTAGTTAAGAGAAGTAGGTGTTTATTACCTGTAGTATTCATTTTAAAGTGTACTTCAGGTTCAGTTGATATTTTTTTTATGTAAAATTTATATTATTTTGGTTTTTGTCACACTTGAGTAATTGTGAATTTTCACATGCAGAGTAAAATAAGTACTAAACAACCAAAATGTCAATTCTTTCTTATCAACATAAGTTGGTCAAATGTTTTTTTGTATGTACCATTGTTATCATCAGTAATGATTTTAGGCCTCATAATCTTTGAGGGGGCAAAGTACCTTAATAGGAGTATAAAGATATAGAATAAGGAATTTAATCTCAGGTTTCAGCAAAACTGGGGCGACAAATGCCCCCCCTCCCCTGCCCAGGATTAGAACCGCTACTGATAATCATCAACGTTTCACTTATTTTTTTGATCAGTTTTACATTTTATGACTGATTTCATTGAATTTTGGCCAAATCTTATAGAATATTCTCATTTTTCTGTATTTATTTTGTTTCACCATTGTTCTAGCAATAGGAGTAGACGTTTCCATGTAAAGGACAACATTTTAAAAATGAAAAAAGTTAACTTTCAATTTTAACCAACTAAATAAAATCAGGTTCAAAGGTGCTTTTCAGTAACATTTAGTAGAATTAGATTTAAAATACAAAGTAAGAACTTCATTTTTTTTAATGGTTATTTTGCACTTTTTGACAACGCCCATTTTGAAATAAAAGGCAACTTTTATTGGATGATATGGAAGAAAACATTTTCTAATGAATATTACCTCCTGCTATGACTCCTTTCTTTGAGTGACATTATGAACCTTAGAAACATTTAAATAAAACTTTGTAGTGTGTAGTAAATCTTCAAGTTGCATCCATTTATCTCTATGATTATCATAAATCCAATTTAATGTAAATGCTAAGGATGAAGTCAAGCAATTTGACTACAAAAAGAAGAGACATTGTTTCGCTTTTGAACTCATCCAATGTTCGTATTAAAATCTTAAGCCACAAAAAAAGAAAAATAATAATATTATTTCACTGGAATAAATGCCTATCATCAAATTTTGTGTAAAATCAGACATTATTTAATGGCATAAATTTTATAGTTTAATTCTATAAGAGACATAGTTTCTCTTTTGAACTCATCCAACGTTTGTATTAAGTTCTTATACCACAAAAAAAATAAAAATTATAATATTATTTCACTTGAATAAATGCTCATCATCAAATTCTGTGTAAAATCAGACATTATTTAATGGAAATAAATTTTAGAGTTTAATTTTATATTGACTTTATGCTTATTCTGTAAAGGGACCCCCCCCTCCTACCCAAGTACTTAGGCCTACTTTTTTTCTGATAGCAGATATTTGAGCTCAAGATGATATTCATTAGTGGGTAAGAGGGGAGCTACAACATTCCATGCCCTTTGAATCCCAAGGGCTCTAGTCTACTTGTTCAGTTATTAGTTAAATCTTTTGCAATATGTATTTTGAGCCCTAGCTGCTTTTTCATTCCATGGGGATTCTTTTTTAGAAGTATACTAAATACCTTTTTTTTTCTTTTTTTTTTAACTTATTGCATCAAATGTACATTGGGACGTAGCTATATCAATTAGACACTGTTCTTGTGTTTAGAATAAATTTTAAGTGTTATATTTTTTATGGAAGATTCGGATTGGCGAAAACAATGGAGAGTTCATGTCAATTTTTTGTGACCCATCACCTTCGTGAGTGAATGTTTGCCTTTTCTGTAAGTAGGCTAATGGCGGTGGTGCGTTGCCATTTTTAATTATACAATCGTTATTTACTACTACTTTTTTTTTACTGTTGTAATTATAAGTTTAAGGTGGGTTCAAGCACCTTCAACTACTATAATTAAAGTATTAAGCAAGACTCAGAGTCTAAGTATGAATTTATAAAAAAAATGTCATTATATTTTTATTTGTGGCTTTGCCAAATGTATTTATGGCTCTGTCTGCACGTAAAAATCTGTTAAGAAGCCGCGGTAAGGAAACAGAAATAGGCATCTCGCTTTGTTGTGATTTTGCATTCAGGGTTGCCAGAGGAAGTGGGCAAATGACAGTGAGGTGTTGCCAATTTTAATCATGCAATTATTGATTGCTTTTTTTGCTGCTGGCCATATGCTGGGAGCTCCTTACTAAGTATTGTCCAATCACACAACCGTGTGTGTCTTTATTGTAATATTTCTAGATGCTGAAATAGACTATGGTTATCTATATAGAAACAACCAATTGGCACACAAACAAAAAGATAATATTAAGTATGACTTTTTTTTTGTACTTGGTCCTTATGCCTTGACTGCAAAAACATAAAATGAGAGGTTAGATGTTTTACAAGAGAATTAAGGACCAGAAGGCTCTGGCGGCCAAGAAAGAGAGTTGCATGAATATAATGGATAAGACAGTAGCTTATAGTTGGCTCCCCACTAAATTTCCATTAATTCATATCATTTGAGAATGATTACTACCATCAAAAATTCACTCAGAACCAAGCCTCCTGAGGTCAACACAGCTACGCACGCTCTTGCTTTATCCTAATCTGTTTGGAGCCTCCTTCTTTACAACCTCCCAGGGAGTTTCTCCCTTAAATCTTTCCTTACGACATCCTCCCACCTGAACCGAAAACAGGATGTGCTTTTTGTTTAGCCCTAGACAGTTGGCGAAATGGACAACATTTGGCAATCTGTTATGTCACAGTGATTCTTGACGCTGCTGATGGTGGTCTTCATAAAAGTGGTGCTCATGTATGTACCATGCTGTGGTCTGATATAGTGCTTGGTGGTGCCTGACCTTGTGTTGGGTGGTGGTGCTTTTTGATTAGAAAATTGCGAAAAGCAGTTCACATTGAGATGATGTTCTCAGAAGAAAGAATCTCTCTTTAGAGATCAATTATTGCAGGTAGATGTTCATAATAGTAAAATCGTTTATAAAAAAATGTTTGTAAAATGTTTATGGATCTTCCGTTTTTCCTTAAACAAATACTATTTTTGCAACACTTTAAGATAATGAATGAGAAAATTTTAATTAAAGAAGCAAGTACCTGACAGTAGTGGAAATGAAATTCCTACTGTCAATCTTTGTGAAGAAAAAACTATTGCCAAAATTATGGTGCTAATAAACAAAATATTTGTAAATATTGCCGTTTTAATGGGCCAACCGGAAACTAGGTTGGCCCCAAATATGATGCGAAGAGTTCGTTGTAAAGATTCAATGGAAATCGGAGCTTCATGAGAGGGGTAAGGAAGGGAGTTTTGAATAGATCAGTATGGAGGAGAAGCATTCACAGATATGTTGGCTTCAGCCTACTCGGTGCTAAAGTGAGTTATTAATAGTAGTTGCCCTAGCTATAGTTGATAGACACAACTAGGATAACACATAGGTCAAACATCTAGGGGTAATAAACTCTCTCGAAGGAATTGTATGAGGCAGCCTGCAAAGCAGATTTCTGCTGGATAAGTCTTTTTTCTTAATATGCCTATAATATTTTATAATTATTTCTATTCTATAAATAATAAGGGACAAAATACTTAGAGAATAAATATCATATTACTGTAGTTAAAAGTTGAAGTGTAGAAGCATGGATGTTGATCTCTGTCCATAGAAAAAAAAATGATAAAAGCTGGATGAAAATTGGAAAAATGTTACAACACTGCTATTTAAGTGGGTAATTAGTTACTTCACCTAGTTCAAGGGGTTGTTTTTGGAATCATAAGTATTGACTTTTTCTCTTTTTGCCCAAAGCATATGGAAAACTGCTTGGAGAGTAAGCTCAGGCTAGTCTATGAGAGGGGAAGACCGGCTAACGCCATCTTGTATTACCAGGAAAAACCGTTAAGCTAGTTATAAAAACTTGAATCCATATATATATATATATATATATATATATATATATATATATATATATTTCGTTTAATTAGCATATATTCTGCAGATTAGCTATTTTAATCCAGAAAAGGGTGAAAATAAAATAACCCGTTTGCATCTGAGAATTTAAGGTTGAATTCAATTAAATTTAGATTTTTATTGTTTTTTTTTTTCATTTTAAATTTTGTTTGTTTTTGTTTATTATTGTAGTGCTGCTGGGAAGCACTGTAGTGTGAGTGGTGCTTATGGTTTTTACTTTCTAATGGACTACTTGTTAAAGCGCTAGAGATTCCTCCCTTATCAATTTACCATAGTCTTTGGCGAGCCTTCAGGATTAGTTTGAAACCTTGTCATACTAAACAAATAGGTCTAATAGAGGGGTCGCTCTCTCCAGAAATCATGTACACCATTCGGCGCGTGCAAAGCGTTTTGGGGTCTGTGCCGAGTTTGGCGGAGCTGCGTGGCACACGTGGCGCTCCGAGATGTACAACAGTTAGCGGGAAGTCAGTACCTCCTTGTTTAAAATATTTCTTAATTTTTTATGAATTTTGAGATTGCTTCTCACAATTAATTTTAATTGTGAGAAGCAGGGAATGAGATGATTCAATTTTAAGACTTTCAAAGCTAGATTTACTTTAAAAACTGCTGATAGTTTATTTTTTATTTTGTATGTACATACTACGTATTCCTGTGCCGAAAATGTCTTCAAGTTATTGTTTTTGTTATATGTAAACACAGAACGATATTTAATTTCCTTCAGAATCAAGGAAAAGGGACATTACAGGTAGAAACGAATATTTTCCAACATTGAGGGTAAGTCTGTGAAACATTCTTTGTTCTTCCTTTTCTTCTTCTCTTTATGGACAGTAAAAAACAAGTCGAAAATACTTTTAAATAAAATATGTATAATGCTAAATGCTAAACCTATATTTTTTAAAGACAGTTTAAAACTATATCGTGTATTATAAGTCCAAGGTCAACAAAATAGCTTTCTGTTATTTGCTTTAATAATGTCAGGTAGTTGAATTGCACTTCTTGTTTGGCTCAAGAACTGAAACAATAGGATTTTGATTTGCTCTTTTGCTCTTTTAGTTTACTCATACCCACCGGTGGGTATTGGGACATAGGCGGCATTTTGGTGGGTCTTGGGCTGGACATGCACCCTTTGGCTGACAATACTCTAGAGCCTTAGTTACAAAAATATTTTTCATGTAAATGACTTCACATTCATATGCATTTAAAGAGCAAAAAAATACATATAAGTATTGCTGTGACGCCATGCATTATATGAAAGGTTTTGTATTGTATACAGACAAAAATTTTCATTCCCATAAAATACACCTAGAGGACAACTTGAAAAAAGATACTAAGTTAATTGCCTTTTAGGCTTCCTACCTAAAAATTTTGAGTAACAAAATTTAAATATTACAAGGGGGGCATCGGGATTTTAGAAGTGTCTAGGTGGGTGGCCCATAATCGGTTTGGAACCACTGGTCTAAAGCATCAAAAATAGGCTAAAAATAATCTTAAAATGTTTTTAAAAAAAACTGCGGGTCTGCATAAAAAAATTTGATTGTATTTTAAATATCTTCTAGTTTACAAATCGTTTCTTCCTCGAAATTTATTTTAATTCAGGACAAGAAAAAATCAAGATATATAAACACTCAATATCTATAACAGTAGTTACGCAGATTTTAAACATGGAATATTAATTCTTTCATATTGAATTTAATATGCAAAGCTACGCTAGACGCTAATCAACACATCTTCTCTTTTGGACATCCAACACAATAGACTAATACACACACATAAATATAATGTTAAAAGAATGTGCAATGCAGTGAGTAATTAAAAAAGTATAGATTTTATTTCAGCATAAATACTTTTCTTTCTTAAGGTTCTTCAGTGCAAAAACTGCGTTTCTCTGTTTAGTTGTTAGATCTATCTCCACGTTTACCTCCACTAGTCATTAAAGATGATGAGTTCCCATACATAGAGATTTAAAAAAATTATTGAAAAAATCTTGTCCTTTAGAAGCAACTAATAGTTCTAGTCTTATCGTAACACGATATGTTAAAGAGATTTTACAGACCTCGATAAAGTTTTACTTCGATCTAAATAATTACTTTACCTACTAATTTTATATGAAAGTTAAGTATTTTGTTACAATGAAAAATATTTTCTTTGGCCGTTGTCTAATCGAACTGATCATATCATTTCAAAGCAAGCAACAGTCCTAATCACATGTTCCAGAGACTTAATGGATCTTCCATAAATTCCTTAATGGATTTAACAAATTATTAATACAGCAATAAATTAATGCAGCAATTAATACAGCAATAAAGGTGACCCAACTTCCACTGATACAACGGAAAACGAATTTAAAATTTGTTTAGAACAGTCTGATTTTTATTTTTGAAAACATCGACGGAAGAAAGAGAATCAAGGTCAATCCAAATAATCAAGAATACAGGAAAGAACTAACGACAGTAGACTGTTTAACATATAATTCCGGGAAGCCTCAGCAATTTTTGATTTCTCAGTGTTATAATTATAAAAAAGAAAATGTTTAACATTTATTTTGTTTTCAGTAAGTCCCCTCATCCTCCCAACTCACTTTCCTTGAAAGTACCTGAAAGTTTAACTTCATCGTCAAGATGTTCAGATTTCAATGACATAAACACACCTAGCATCTTTTGATCTTGCTCTCTCCCCTTTCATTTGATACCATCCAGTTGACATCTTTGGATTGTCTTTAATCTGTGATCATTGCTGTAATCAAATAACCCTTCACCGTCTGTAAATTTGAGCTTTAAAGCATTATCAGTTATAATTCAATTTTAATCCCAATACGGTGAAAGATTCTTTTTTTTCCCAAAAAAATGTCACACAAATTATTTTCATTTTACAGATTTGATAAAATAACAGTTCTGAAATTCTGTGTGAATTTTGGTGGAAAAGTCCCTCAAAGCCCAGCCGCAATGATATTTAGCCAATACCAGAATTTACCTTCATTGAGATTTAATTAAGGTCAGACTCGGTCACAAGATACTTTTTTGATTGATAAGTTGAGGCTGGTTAAGATGGTAAATATTTACAATATGGTTAAATACCTCTATATATTTTTTTTATACAGCTAAGGCGCCATGCAGAAAATGGGGTAGCGTAGTAGTAATGCTACTTGGCAGTTTTCATGGCCTGGTGAAATTTATCGGCAAATTTTGTCTGGAAATACCATTTTTGTATGTAGAAATACTTTTTGCTCAAAGGAAATTCCAAAACACAAGTTGCGCTGCTAAAATATCGGCAGCTTTTGGAATTCTGCTACTGACAGCTGTGGAACATTTTCCATGCCTGCAGCTAAGAAATTAGAGCTGAGGTTTCTTATTGACTTGCCTTGGCTAAATTCCAAAAAAGCTAAAATAAATAAAAAACTCCTCGGTGGCTCATACTAGCTCTGGAGAATTGCTAAATGTTAATATGAAAGGGTCTTATATCTTGTCTTCAGGCTCATTCACAATTAAAACTCGCTTATACCTGGATTTAGCCAGTTCTAATTCGAACCGATGAGATTTTTCATAAAATTATCTGATTGGCAGAAAATTTTTGTGAAAAATACTGATTGGCTCAAATTACCACTGATTAATTCCTCGTATTAGGAAAATATCATTCTGAATGGGCCTTTTGCTAGATCTCGATGTTGGCAAAATCTCATTTCGAATGAGCCTTTATTATATCGGCCTATAAGTCAAATTAGAATATCCTAATTGTTTTTAGATTAGTATATTATAATGATTTATTGTCATCACTGTTCCTTTCATATTTATATATTATCATGGATTTATTTGGTAAGCTTTAGGTACAGATGAAAGCCATATTTATGCAAGTCATTATGGTTTTTCGATTTAGTCAAAGATTTCTGGAAGCTGTATGGTGAGTCTGGAAAACTGATATTATTTAATGTATTTCCATCTTATTATGGTGAATTGGTGCCTAACTTCGTTTAAATTGTAAGTACATAAGCCATCTTTGACCCCCATTTCCTTCGAGTTTTCTCCAGCTGTTGAGAGAAGATTGTGATATCAAAGTTGTTGAAGATTGTGCAATCAAAGAAAATAAAATAAGAGATTATAATAAGAAAATAAGCTAAATTAATAAAATAAATAATTCATAAAAAAATAAATTAAAATAAATAATTGACGTCATCTAGCGTTACCCAGCAAAATTATAAAGTTAAGTAAAAAAAAATATAATGATAGTCGCCTCTTTTATGCTTTGAATATACACGGTGCTGAAGGCAAAAGAACCACTTTTTTCCAACCGGACAAAATGGACAATTTGTGTCTTTTTTTTTTTTTTTACTGCCGTGTGTTTTGGACAGCAACCTAGCCCTAAATCTAGCCTCAAAAATTGTTAGTTTTGGCTATGAATTGGCTATGGATATTTTATAATGAATTGGCTATGGATATATTTACACCTATAATTGTTTTTCAGATTTAAATAAACTGAAATATATTTCCTTACTTTTTGTGTGTCTTCTGGGCACCGTTGCATTGTTTAATGGTTCTAGTTAATATTGGAAGGATGTCATTTCCTTAAGATCATTTTGTTAGCCTCAGTGACGGTCCCAGGGAACTAAAAATCATCTCGAGCTGTCCAGAATCTGTGATTTGACTGCGCAATTTGATTGAAAAGGCAATTCAATTTTACGTCCATATTGTTGGCATACTTGTCAATCAAAGCGAGTAGCACCACAGGGAACTCCCAAAGGGGCCAAATTGTTCAATTGACAATTCTTTTTAGCTTTTTTTGGCGTTTTTTTTTTTTAGCAAGTAAGCTAGAGAATTTTCAGGAACCTTTCCTAAAACTTAAAAAAATCTGCTTCATTTAATTGAAAAAGATTCCTGGGAAAGCCAGGGTCGGCTTTCAGTTTTCTGTTATTTATTTGGATCTGTTTTCCAAGTTCTGTAAGTTATGGCAAAACAGCCAATTAACTTTAAATAGTTTGGCCACTCACGAACTAAAAAACTTGATAACAGACGATCTTGTGTAATCATTAAGGTACTGGATCTTGTTAAGCAGTTGAAAAAACACCAAATATTCCTCTTTCAACATTTTCCTTTTTTTTCATCCCACAATTAATTATTTTTAGTGAGTTTTTATTTCTTAGCCCAGTTCTTGTTCACATAAGACTACTGTTTGGGAGTAGAGCCAAAATATTCAAAATTAAGTTCGGTTTTTCCGTTCCACTCTTGAGTTGATTTTTTTGGCAAAATCTAATCAGTTTTTTAATGATCTTTCTAAAAATTTCTAATTTCGCCCTTTTTTAGGGGCTTACGTCGTTTAGCTTTTACATCATTTAAAATGGACCGGGTAGACAATTAAAATCAGACCAATTTGTTGGTATCCTGGCATTTGGAATCATTTAAGTATTATTTTATTATTTTTACCGGTACATGTGCTTTTAATTTCAGCGTATGGATCTTGGAGAATGTCCCAAACTTCATGACGTTGCACTTCGAGCTGATTATGAAATGGCATCGACATCAAAGGATTATTACTATGACATTGACGTGAGTCTATTTTTTTATTTCAAAGTCCTTTTAGTGTTTTAAGTGAAGTGTAGACTGCATGTCAACACCGTTTTTTCAGTAAAGCTCGCAATTTTATTTTGGACAATTTTTATGGGTGACTGCCCGCTCTGGTTGTCTTCAACCAAGTAAAACTAAACATAAAGTTTACTTTACAAGAACTATAGTTTGCTGAAAACCAATACTTTACTGACTTTACTAACACTTTACTTTAGATACTGACAATTTACTTTACTTACTAGCACTTTACTGAAAACTGGACTAAACTTTACTGAAAACTAAATGGTTTTTATGCGCTTAAAGTTTTGTCTAGCCTTTAACTAGGGTTTTAGCAGCAGGCTGAAGGTTTTTTTAAGATAGATGAGTAGAATTTTATTCAAAAATCGATTCGATGATAAAATTAAACAACAATATAAATATACATTTCTAACTTGACTCAGAGATATCCGTCGTATGGGGTAACAAAAAAAAACATCCAGAAATAAAACATTTCTTTGGAGTTTTTTGGAAGGCATCAAATAAGTGACACAGATTCGACTTGTACAGAGTATTACAGACAGTTAGATGTATCAAGTCGATCTCACTGATGGACATCGTCTTGCCAGAATGGCCATGATGATATCTAGATAAGAGACAAGGGACGGACTAGTTCTAAGAGCTACAAGAATATCACTTTTTAGTTGAAACAAAGAATAAGACACGTGAAAGAATATAAAGAGACTATATATTAAGTAATGACTTATAAAGAAAGCTATTTATCTGAAGGATGAGATTCCATACTGTATCATGTAGCCTTCTCTAGAGGATGGTATCAAAAAGGAACAAATACGTTGGCCATAATTAGGACCGTTCTAAGAAAATGTTCCAGTTTCCATAGAAATCCAAGATACCTCAGTATTCTAATTTTGATTATACTAATTTGACGCATGAAAGTGATATTCTCATTAAGAAGAATTCCTGGAACTAGACATACATATTACTAGATCTACTTAAAGAATTTTTGAAAGATGAATTTCAGTTAGGTCAGGACAAGCTTTCTAAATTCACTAGAAAATCAGAAAGCTCGACTTACCAACATCTGGGACCAGCCAGTTAGCATTGAGCCATAGAGCTACTCTTTCAAATGAGACGATCAACTTAATAAGAATCCAAGGCTTTGTTTTAATAGATGTTCAAAGTGTTAGGTCAGGACAAGCTTTCTAAATTCACTAGAAAATCAGAAAGCTCGACTTACCAACATCTGGGGCCAGCCAGTTAGCGTTGAGCCATAGAGCTACTCTTTCAAATGAGACGATCAACTTAATAAGAATCCAAGGCTTTGTTTTAATAGATGTTCAAAGAGTGTTAGGTCAGGACAAGCTTTCTAAATTCACTGGAAAATCAGAAAGCTCGACTTACCAACATCTGGGGCCAGCCAGTTAGCGTTGAGCCATAGAGCTACTCTTTCAAATGAGACGATCAACTTAATAAGAATCCAAGGCTTTATTTTAATAGATGTTCAAAGAGTGTTAGGTCAGGACAAGCTTTCTAAATTCACTAGAAAATCAGAAAGCTCGACTTACCAACATCTGGGGCCAGCCAGTTAGCGTTGAGCCATAGAGCTACTCTTTCAAATGAGACGATCAACTTAATAAGAATCCAAGGCTTTGTTTCAATAGATGTTCAAAGAGTGTTAGGTCAGGACAAGCTTTCTAAATTCACTTGAAAATCAGAAAGCTCGACTTACCAACATCTGGGGCCAGCCAGTTAGCGTTGAGCCATAGAGCTACTCTTTCAAATGAGACGATCAACTTAATAAGAATCCAAGGCTTTGTTTTAATAGATGTTCAAAGAGTGTTATGTCAGGGAAAGCTTTCTAAATTCACTAGAAAATCAGAAAGCTCGACTTACCAACATCTGGGGCCAGCCAGTTAGCGTTGAGCCATAGAGCTACTCTTTCAAATGAGACGATCAACTTAGTAAGAATCCAAGGCTTTGTTTAATGGATGTTCAAAGAGTGTTAGGTCAGGACAAGCTTTCTAAATTCACTAGAAAATCAGAAAGCTCGACTTACCAACATCTGGGGCCAGCCATTTTGCGTTGAGCCATAGAGCTACTCTTTCAAATGAGACGATCAACTTAATAAGAATCCAAGGCTTTGTTTTAATAGATGTTCAAAGAGTGTTAGGTCAGGACAAGCTTTCTAAATTCACTAGAAAATCCGAAAGCTCGACTTACCAACATCTGGGGCCAGCCAGTTAACGTTGAGCCATATAGCTACTCTTTCAAATGAGACGATCAACTTAATAAGAATCCAAGGCTTCGTTTTAACAGATGTTCAAAGAGTGTTGTCGTCACCGAAGGCAACTACAGTGTCCTCGCCTATTAACGGATATATATATATATATATATATATATATATATATATATATATATATATATATATATATATATATATATATATATATATATATATATATATATATATATATATATATATATATTTGTGGGTATGGAAAGATTCTGGACGACTTAGATGGCAAGAAACTATTAATTTCTGGATCATACTTTTATGAAAAGTACCTTTTCTGGGTATTTTCATAAAAAAACGAACGAAACTGCGCCCCCCCCCCCCAAATTTGAAATATTTTTTGTCCTCCCCTCCCCCCTAACTTTTGGGAATTGACGCCACTGAGCATCACAAATTTAGAAGGAAATCGAAAAGTTCAACGTATTAACCTCACCTATTAATAAACGTATAGACCTCACCTATTAATAAAGATATATATTCGTGGGCATGGAAAGATTCTGGGTGACTTAGATGGCAAGAAACTATTAGTTTCTAGATTGTACTTTTATGAAAAATATCTTTTCTGGGTATTTTCATAAAAAAAAACCTGCCCTCTCCCCGAAATTTGTCCCTCCTCCCCTCTAACTTTTGGGAATTGATGCCACTGAGCCTGAAAAATTTAGTAGGAAATTGAAAATTTCAACTTATCACCGCCTAGGACCGGGCAGCTCCCTTTGAGCCATAGGATTACTCTTTCAAATACGAAAATAATTTGAATGAAGATTGTGAAATTATGTAGAATTAAATTGTTCATGACTATCCGTAGAACGTGTAGTATCTTTTCATTATTATTAGTGCCTCTGCTTTGCCCAAACAAACCCAAGCTTTGTTTTGCTTTGTTTTGTACCTTCAATAAAGTAATAATCTGAAAAGTCTGAATAATCTGTACCTTCAAAGTATAGTAATACATTTTTATTACTATTGCCTTATCATTCTTTTCCCTTTTTTCTGTTCTCTTCCTTTACGTATTCTTTGTCTATTTTTTCATTAATTTCCTTTCCCTTTCAAAATTTCTTTTGGAAACCTAATAAAGGCTCCTGAAAGTTGCTTCAATTATGCACAAAAAAAAGAAACCAACCTAAAAGCTTTCTTGGAACTTTAACTGTGCCTTTCTTTTCTAAAAATCTTATTATTATCCTTTTTGTTTAATATTTGAATCTTTCGCTTTCTTTTATTTCCTTTCGTTTTTTTGTTTCTGGGGAACTGACTTAAAGCTCTAGAATTTTATTTCTGTTGTGCAAATTAGAAGAGGTTGAAATTCGAAGGAAGGTGGAAGTAAATCAAATTGGAAGTACGTAATTTATTTCAATGCCATAACTTTATAATGAATAAAATATCTAATGCATAACCGTGAATATTTTTGGTTGTAAACCCTTCTGGATGAAATAAATTTGGGTTGATTTAAGCTTTGTCAAATTTTGCTACCTACACATATTTTTTTTTTAAGTTGAAGTTTTTCCCACCGTTGGGATTAATCCAGATGAGTTTTTAATTCCATCTCTTACTCTGAAACGATCTTCTAAAGCTCTGCGTTGTTTTGGTTTCAAAAATAAGTTAATCTAAGCGGACGTTTTAGGTAATCGTAAGTTTCAAGGGGGCAATTGTTAACTTTTGGCTGTGATTCCTGCATCGCACAACACTTTTTGTATGTACCTGTAAGGTGAATAGTGAAATAAAATACACAAACATTGCTGACTAATTGTCTGTGTAGCGCAGGTACAGATCTCTTGATTCTCTGCCCCTAGCCAGGACTGCAATGCGTGGAAGGAGGAAAATCGTCTGACTCTTCCTGCCCCCCCTTCAAATCTCTCCAGTTACCCATTTGGAAGTGGGTCGACTCTGGCTGGGCTTAAAGAGTCATAGTAAAATAAATAGTAAATCTAAGTGAAATAAACCAGGGTACTCGTTTTGATAACCTAGTAGTTTATTTTTTGTTTCAAGTTCGTAACATTTGCTTAATTGATTAATTGAGTGATCTAAGTTCCTCGAATGATCTTTGCTCTGAAACTGTAATTAAACTTAAAATGCGAACAGAAATGAAAAAGAAATCATATATAGGCGGGCATTTTGCATTTTTAAAAAGGTTTTTTTCTGTGAGGGTAGGCATATTGTCTTCAGATGCCTAACATAAAATAATGCAGTAATCGAAGTGAAAAAACAGTGAAGTTCCCATATTTGTTGTCGATATACTTCAGAAGAGCACTTTTTCAATAGCGACAATCAAAAGAAAAGGGCCAGATTATGAAAAATTCCGCTGTGGGATTTTGCCGTCCTCTCGGGGTCATGCTACCATATGAACTTTCCACCACAAATCTTGCTTTTAAAAAACATTGAATTGAAAAGTTCAACGCGCAACCACCTAAAAACGAAGTCGAAATGGTACAAACGTGCCTCATCAGGCAAGAGTGGACGGATACTTGTTTGGGGCTACCATAGAGCTAGTAAATAGAAAGAAGCCTTATGCTGCAAAATCTCGTTGTCAGATTCTGTCGTCACCTCGAGGTAACGCTACTATGACTTTTCCACTACAAATTTTTGCTTTAAAAGAGGCACTGCTTTGAAGGGTTCGGTACGCAACCTCGCAACCACCCTAAAACGAGCCGAATTGGGCTAGCATACTTTGTCTGGCAACAATGGACGGGTACGGCTCTGGCTCTAGTGCAAAGCTAGAAAAGGAAAGAGGTCTGGTACTAAAAAAATTCATCGTCAAATTTTGCCGCTCAGCTTTTGTAACACTAAATATTTTGAATGGAATATATATATATATATATATATATATATATTATAAATTAATTGCTTAGAAGGCATTGATTTATTGATTAAAAGGCATTCAATAGACCACAATAATCACAATTGGACAGTAGGTCCTGGTTGCAAAATATTACAAAAAGCTCTGTTAGGTCTGGTTAGATGGTCAAATGAATTTCTTGTAAAATAAATATAACAATTTACAACCCATGGAACTTTTTAAACTAGCAAAAAATACTGTTAGCTTGCAGTTACAGATAAATATTCTAGGAATTTTCTATCGGTGAAAGGACGAATTGCAGCTTATTAAACTCTAAAGATCAATAAGCAAACAATTAATTGTAATAGGTTTCAACAAGCACTATGAAAGCACTTCAATAATTGTAAATTTGTAATAGTGTATTCGGCAGTTTGTTTTGGGTACCAGACTAACTGTATATTAAACAGGAGGATGTATGAAAGTTGTTCAATTCTGCTTTCGAGGGCTATAATGAGAAAAAGGTTAAGATGGCTAGGGCGGGTTCTGCCAATGCAGGATGACAGATTACCAAAGGTTGTCCCTTTCATCCAACTGTCTAGGGCTAAACGAAAAGCAGTTCGTCCTCGTTTGGGGCGTCGTTAGGAAAGGTTTGAGGGAAATGGGAATTTGCCGTGTGGGAGGCTTTGAATAGATTGGGATGGAGCAGGAGCAGGCGTAGTCGTGTTGGCCTCAGGCAACTTTAGTAATAGTAGTATCACATGCTGCATATAAATGCCCTGAAGTCTACTCATGTAAAATTAGCATTCAACGTCAAATATAACTATAATGATAGGGAAATGCGATAGCTTTTAATTTTTTTATTCGGACTGTAAAAAGTGAAAAAAGTACGTCTATTATAAAAAATCTTCGAATATTTTAGCTTCACATCCAGCCAAGTTTTTCAAGGGGAAAAAGGAAAAGACTAGAATAACCACAAGACATGCTAAATTATGACGTAAAAAGATGCAAAAAGGTGTACAAAGCAGAGAAACATTTTATAAATTTTCTATCGTCAAACAGAAAAATCAAATAGATTCTGGACTTTATTCATCCTAATACTGGAATAGTATACAGCCAAAAAAGAAAAATACTAGTGAAAAATAGCCCTCTGTATTGTAAGTTTCAGCATTCGCCAAAATCGGACAATTTTTATCACCAACATTCGTCACAAATTAAAATATCATCAAGTTAAAGTGATTGATTGTTTATTTAATAGTCGTTTTAGATATTAGTAAAACTCATTTATACCGTTTATGCCGTTGTTCAAAATACCGTTCACACCGTCGTTTATATCATTGTTCCAGACGGAATAAATTGTCATTTATACCGTTGTCCAAAATTTAATTGCTTGTTCAGTTTTCGCTGCTGTAAAATTAGTTTCAGCCGTAGTTTCAGGCTGCACGTATTTACTCCCAAACTGATCCAATTAAAATTATTGGAATCCAAAAAGCAATTTAATACCCTAGTTAAGGCTATATTAGTATGCCAAACATAGGCTAGTTAAAGGAAATGCACGCTAATATACCTATTCACATACTTTTTGTGACTGATTTCTTTTTCAAGTGATAAAACATAAATTAATTAAAATTTATTAATTACTTTTGAAAATGAAAAATTAATTTCGAAGAGATTAAATATTTTAGGCGATGGAACATCTTCAGTCATTTATTCGTGACTGTGACAAGCGAACAGAACTGGCCAAAAAACGTTTAGCCGAAACACAGGAGGAGCTTTCGGCAGAAGTAGCCAACAAAGCCAATGCAGTTCATGAACTAGGTGAACAAATCGGTAAAAAATTGGCTAAGGCTGAGCAACTTGGTGCAGAAGGACATGTTGAAGAGTCTTATGGACTCATGGACGAAGTGAGTGTTCTCTTTCTGCCTTCATTATCATAAACATGTATTTTAATGTTAAAGATAATTAAATTTAATGTTAAAGGTAATTGTCTGCCGGTGCCCTTGAACCAAAAGCTCTAGAATTTTATTTCTGTTGTGCAAATTAGAAGAGGTGGAACTTAGAAGGAAGGTGGAAGTCAATAAAATCGGAGTAAAGCAAAATACTATTCTTATCTCCTGTCAATGGCCGTTGCGTCTTGAATATGGCAAGATTTGTTTCGTGAAAATCTATTCTGGTAAAAAAAATATGGACGAGGTCTATTATCTCATGGGGGAGGAATGCCCACTGGTATAACTTGATAACTCAATATCTGAGTCTTAGTTTTTGTTCTAAGAGGAGATAGTGACACTTCTCATTCTAAATTTACAAGAATTTTCATAAATATATCTTACCTGTGCATCACATAGATATACTTAAAATGAAATATCTAACGTTAAATACTTAATTCTAGAAATATGTTACTGTAGTGCCCATTTCGCCTTAGTTGCCACAAGATCGTTCCTCTTTTCTGTTTTTCTTGTTTTACTATTCGAGTTTTTTTTTTTTTTTTTTTTTTTTTTTTTTTTTGTATTTCGAAAGGTTTTTTTTTGCATTATATGTGCAGTGAAAACAGTAAATAGGAAGTTTTTGCCGAAATATATGCTTTGGTTTTGCTATTCACTGGCTGAAAATTATTCCCATAGTTGTTATGTCTTTTTGTTCATCCAATTGTTTAAATAATTTGTTGTAAATCTTATATTATTAAAAAAATAATAATTGTGTAACATATCTGCAATTTTTTTCTTGAAAATAACACTATACTTTTTTTCTGAAAATCGTCAATTTACCATTTTCTGGATGGAAAGAAAAAATCTAGATAGGCTTCTTAGTAGAATTCCACTGAGAAGAGAAACCCCTAAAGGTTGAAAGCCTTGAGCATAAGTAGGGGTATTGGAACTAACGTTTTATTGACAAAACAGTTGGTTTCGAGTTTTTGTGAAAGGCATTCCTGTTTATTAGCTATGAAGTAAGTGAGGGAGCTTCTTGGGAGGGTGTAAAGAGGGAGGTTTTGGATAGGTTGGGATGTAGGAGGAGCAAGCTTAGCTGTGTTGGCCTTAGGCGGCTTGGTCCTGAAGTGAAATGTTAACAGTAGTGGTATTAAGGCTTATATTCGCTTTCAAAGTTTTGGTATGTTATTTTTCCAGCTCTCCTATGATTTTACTGTCTCAGCGAAAGACAAAAATTTTGACATCACGCTGTATCTAAGACTCATTTCTGTACATCTACCGAATACCGAAAATTCGGTGTACAGGGTTTTTCAGATACAAAACAATTTAAAAATTCGTTAAAAATCATCAAAATCAGGAAATTTTCCCTATTCTGTAATCATGTTTAGATCCTACTCTGGGAAAAATCTTAAGTAATGCCATAATCCTGACTCGATGAATGGATAGAATTAATTCTAAAGAACCCAATAATACGAGTCAAATTGTAAATGAATGTTACTATCAACAAAGGTAAATAAAATAAATATACCTCTATCTTTTCCTTAGAAAATACATGTTGCCAAAGAACCCTGAAGATACACTGGACTAATCGAGTCTCGAACTTAGATAACGGCATAAACAACCAGCCTCAGTATTTGCCAAGTATATGGCAATGTCTAGGCCATTTACCGAGATTGGGGGATCTTAGAAGTCACAAGGCAATGTATATGATTGAGGAGGATGGGTCGTTCCAAAAACGTATTAGCCTAAACTTACGTGTCAGGTCTCATAACACGTTTCTGCAACCTGAGTAAAAAGACATACTGACATCAAGTTGTCCATGGCTTACAAGAGATTGATAAGCTGAAGCACCATTTTCGGGATTTATATGTTCTTTTTGAAATGTTTAAGTAAGTTTTGTAAGCAATCCTCTAATGGCGACATGCAAGATCGTTCCAAGGATAACTTACGCCACACATATCAGTGAGATCTCTGTCCTCTTAATACGTTGCTGCAACTCGAGTTGAAAGATATATTGGCGGCTGCAGGACACCGAGGGCGGAGACTCCTTTTCGATGCCATAGGTTCTTCTGGAGGCACAGAGACTATAAGGTAATATCTATTAGGCACTTTTGGCAAAACGGATACTTTTGTCATCGGCTTAGTCTTAAAAAAGAATCGCTGACGAGAATAAATGCAATTAATACTTATCGCGATTTTTATCTTTGTGGTTTTGCGGGATAATTGGGCTTCTTTTCCACTTGTTTCTTCCCTTCTAGTCACGAGGCAACGTACATGATTGAGGAGGATGGGTCATTCCAAAAACATATTAGTCTATACTTAGGTGTCAGATCTCATTACACGTTTCTGCAACCTGAGTGAAAAGATTTTCATGGTTTCCTTTCTGTTCGTTTACAAAGAATAAAAATATCTGGCTGAATTTTTCAACCATTGCTTAGTAGATGCGGTGTACCCCAAGGTCTATTTTAAGCCCTTTATCATTTTGATTTGTGTCAATGAGCTTTCTTCTTCTCTTCGGCCACAAGAGATTGATAAGCTGAAGAGCCATTTTCAGGATTTAAATGTTCGTTTTGAAATATTTAAGTAAGATTTGTAAGCAACCCTCTAGTGGCGACATGAAAGATCGTTCCAAGAATACTTTACGCCACACATATCAGTGAGATCTCTGTCCTCTTAATACGTTGCTGCAACTCGAGTTGAAAGATACATTGGTGGCTGCAGAATATTGAGAACACTGGAGACTCCTTTTCGATGCCATAGGTTCCTCAGGAGGCACAGGGGTTATAAGGTAATATCTATTTAACCTTTTTGGCAAAACGGATTCACTTATCATCGGCTTGACGTTAAAAAAGAATCACCGACTAGAGTATTTGCAAAAGAATAAATGAAATTAATATTTATCGTGTTTTTTTATCTTTGTTATTTTGCGGGATAACTGGACTTCTTTTTCATTTGTTCTTCACTTCTCACTTTCAATATTTTTGCTTTAATCACGTTTACTGCTTCCTAATGGTCAAATGATAGCAATAGCCAAATCTTCAGTCGTCCTGAAAGAAGTGTTTATTCATTACCTTAAATTGCAGCTTGGCGAAGTCTAAGGATTTTCCTTGTGAAGCTCCAGAGTTGATGATCAATAAGTTGTTTCCATTAGAGAAGGAAAATTGAACAGCATCATCATAATACACTCTAAGATTACTGTCTTTCTTTATTTTTTATTTTTTACTCCGCTATTTACATTTTCCTATTATTGGGTTAAAAATAAAATGTATAATACAGAATACGAAATGAAACAAGGAAATGAATTTGAAAGTTCTTTATGTTCTTCAGCGATTATTTCGCTAGTCAATACAAAGATTCATTGCTAAAAAAAGGAAATGCTTTTTTTTTGAAAAAAACAGTTGAAAATAACTGTTCCTTGTCTTTAATAGGTAGAACAACTTCGGCGAAAGAAAATTGAAGCTGAGAACGACTACAGGAATTCAATGCCGGCAAGTACCTATCAGCAACAGAAGCTTCGAGTGTGTGAGGTCTGTTCAGCATATCTTGGTATTCATGATAATGACAGACGTCTTGCTGATCATTTTGGGGGTAAACTCCATCTTGGCTTTATTCTAATCAGAGAAAAGTTAATTGAACTCGAGGTAATTTTTGTCTTTTTCTTTAAATGCATGTTGAATTAAACGGTCTATTTTTAAAAGGTTATAAATGAATATCTCGATACTGGCTTATAACTTTTTTTCAGCGTCAAATAAAATGATTTTACTTTGTATATTTTGGGAAGTGTCTGTTATATCTAGCCAGTCACTAACTGAAATCAATCCCTTGCTACGATACAACGAGTAACGGTTTTTTTGGAGTACCTTTAAAAAATGTTTTGCCTAACGCCTAAACGCAAGGGAGTATTTCTCGTTTTAGACATTATCTACAGTAATTAGGTTCCAGAAAGTGACGAATTTTCTGACGAGGATTAAGAAATTGACGGATTTTGTTTACAGTATGGTAAACCCATTTTTATCTCATGGCTGAAAGATCAAGTAGAAAATTCTGTGTTTTTTTTTTGGGGGGGGGGGATTGTTGGGGAAGTTTTGTTGCTGGTAGGGGAGAAACTGATTTGTCTTTGGCCCTCGCGGAAGAATATACGCTGTATTTTTTTTCTTGTATCTGTCGTCTGACTTGTTAAAAGGAAAATTGGTATTATTTGTCTATTTTTTCTTTATATATTTATTTTCCTATTTATTATATATTATTTATCTATTGTATAACAGTAATCACTCAGTAAACTGTAATTATGAAGGTTGTCAGTGCCTAAACAAGGTGTGACTGATTATCAGCTCCAATCGGTGCTTGAAACGTAATTAAGTAAAAAAAAAAAAGTTTCCTCAAGTGTTATTAAAGAACGACATTAAAACTTAAAACGAAAAGAAATTATTGTGTTGGAGGATCGTCCCCTCTTCAACCCCTCGTTATTTGCGCTAAAGTTTTATTGTGCTTTAAAAACGCTTATTATTGGGTTTTTAAGACCTGCGCAATGCTTCAGCAGTCGTTCTTAAAGAATTAGGACAAAAGGTCAAACTTTAGCGTAAAAGTTGGGGGTTAAAGAGAGGGGCAGCTCCCCTGACCTACAGAATAATTTTCGTTCATTTTAAGTTTTAATTTCGCTCTGTACTAACACGAGAAAACTTCTCGTAATTAATTTTTTTCGTTTTTCATAGTATATCCAGGGTAACCCTAAGTACGAGGAGCGCTACCATCCCTAAAACCTGACTCTTTAAATCAAAATTTAACTTGCACAGCAATTCTCTTTAAATCAAAATTTAGCTTGCACAGCAATTCTTCTAGACAAAGATCTCATTTAGTGTATGTTTTTTTTTTTTTTTTTCGACATTAAGCGTAGTTATCCAAATTTAACTATTGTCTGCTCAAACCTGTCTTTCTTGTGGTGTTCTTTTGTTCACGCATTCAACACTAATTCAAAATTATTTTAAAAATGACAATTTTTTATTTGTTTTTGTTTTTGTCGATTGACACTATAACCTCAATTCAGAACGACCGACTGAAAAAAATGCATTTTTACTTTCTTCTAAGATGTCCTTTTTTATGCAAGTTTATTTCTGATGGGAATTTTCCGTGGTGTCGTGAATGAAGTCTCTCCCGATTTTATAGGGCCATAGGTTCGATACGATTACCCCCGGAAAAAAACCGAATTTTCTGAAAGTTGTTTCCTATCTAGAGTTTAATTTAGAACGATCAACTGAGAAAAATTCTTTTGTACTTTCTCCTAAGTTATCCTGATTTGTCCAAATTTATTTTTGATAGGAATTTCGTGTGATGTTATTAATGGACCCTCTCCCAATATTGTTGGACTATAGCTTCGATACTTTGATTCAATATACAGTTCTCATACAGACTCTCACTAACTCGAAATTCTCTGGGCCAGGAGGTTTCTTCTATTTACATCGTCTAGTTTGAGTTAGGCATAGTTTGAAATATAGAGGTCATTCTACATGAAAGTTGACTTAAAAAGGTAACGAGTTATAGAGGTAAACCAAATGAAAATTCGAATTAAAGAGGTACCAAATTTCTAAATTTGTTACTTGCAACCACTCCAAAGTTAAGACTAACCTCATTACAATTAATATGAAATTAAGTTATTCACTGTATCAATGAAAAATACTCACCTCATGCATAATGAGAAAAAATTGTACAAACACACTGATTAGCACAGTCCATATATTAACCTCATTGTGTATAAAAGTCTGTAATCTACTTTTCCTTAATACTGTTGGTAACATGTGTGTCAAAGATCTTTTCGATTGAAATAAGCAATAAAAAACATTTTCCGTACTTTATTTTTATTTATTTATTTATGTATTAGAAAAATACCAAAATTAGGAACTACAGCTGTGGCTCCTACAGATGAATATCGTTTTCGCCGTCAGTAGGGGCATCTTAATCGATGGTTAGAGATTCTACAATTTCTTTATCAATTAACATACCGGTTATTGCTACCTCCTTGTCTACAAATGTAAATTCTTCAAATGTTGGTGTCTTGTCTAATGACAGCTGTTTCGTCACCTCTACTCAGCATCGTCACTTCCTTCTACTCAGTATCGATGCTAAGGTTTGTAGTTCCACTTCTAGTTGTTTTTCCACTTGTGGCCCATTTTCTGTTTCAGCTTTGTTTTTCTGGCAGTTTGAATCCACACGACTTAAAGCAGATTGCTATTGTTTTGTTTGTTATGTTGCCCCAACATTTATTGGCAAATCGCCTTGCCTCTATGAGGTTGAATCCACACGACTTTAAGCAGTTGGCTATCGTTATGCTCCTTATGTTGCCCCAACATTTATTGGCAAATCGCCTTGCCTCTATGAGGTTGAATCCACACGACTTTAAGCAGTTGGCTATCGTTATGCTCCTTATGTTGCCCCAACATTTATTGGCAAATCGCCTTGCCTCTATGAGGTTGAATCCACACGACTTTAAGCAGTTGGCTATCGTTATGCTCCTTATGTTGCCCCAACATTTGTTGGCAAATCGCCTTGCCTCTATGAGGTTGAATTCACACGACTTTAAGCAGTTGGCTATCGCTATGCTCCTTATGTTGCCCCAACATTTATTGGCAAATCGCCTTGCCTCTATGAGGTTGAATCCACACGACTTTAAGCAGTTGGCTATTGTTATGCTCCTTATGTTGCCCCAACATTTGTTGGCAAATCGCCTTGCCTCGATGTGGTTGAATTCACGCGATTTACAGTTGTTGGCTATTGTTTTGCTCGTTAGGTTGCCCCAACATTTCTTGGCAAATCGCCTTGTCTCTATGAGGTTAATCATGCGCGCCTTTCCGTCTGCAATATCAGAAAAATAGATTTTTTGACCACTTCAGATTTGTAGTGTACCTTGAAGTTTTTTTTTATTATTCCTGGATCTAGTGACTGTAATTAAGATGTTGTACGTAAAAATTTCTTTTAACTCATTTTTAGAGAATGAATGGGAATGTTTGCGTGCAATCGTCCACGAAGAACAGAATTTGGCGTTTCTCTTTGCCAATAGTTTTATCTAATTAAGTCAACCATGAAGAAAACGCCTCATTATTCATCCACGTCCTTTTATTTGACGTGGATTCAACATGCAGAGACAGAACTCCCTTAAAGCATCTAGGATTTTTTTGCCCCTCCGATAATGAAGAGTTTTTGCTTGATTGACCCCGTCGTATTAGTTGCTAGTAAAACTACAACCCTTTCTGTGCAGTGTTTGCCATCGTGACATTTTTCATCTTTAATTGATCGGTTTTATCAGGGAGGTACTTGATAGACAAAGCTGTTTCATCAGCGTTAAAATATTTTTTGGATGATGTTCCTTCAAAATATTCTTGAACTAGCCCTTCCACACACAAACATCACTTTCCACAGACGCACTCTCAGCACAAGCTTTCTTAAACGTAATGCTGTGCTTCTTTTAAAATTCTCGAGCCAACTGTTACTGCTCTTAAATTATCATGTCCTAGAGATTTGACGAAGTTGTATTTTTTTTTTCTGTATCAGATTACGATTTGTGCAATCACCAATAATGGATTCACTCACCTCTAACATTTAATTTTGACTAGCTAAAAATATTAATCTTGATTTGCGTAGGCCTGGATTACAATACAACTCACTTGAAAATTCCATCCTTACTGGAAATCCCTCACCCACAACATTTCTTTCGGTAGATTCAGCCTGAAAAATTCTTTTTAGCATACTTTCATTCGGAAAAGATTTTCGAATTAATTACTAATCGTTTTTTCGGTTGGGCCCCCAAGAAGAATTCTCTTTTCATGATATTGTTTAGACCATTTATTAATACACTCTTCAACATCAGGAAGCTCAACAGATTTGCTCCTCTTAAAATTAATATTACCATCAATGGCTCGCTTTTCGAGTTCTGTCTCTCTTTTTTCTTTTTAATAGTCGAAAATGTGCTACCTGGTGTACGTAGCAGCTGTGTCTTTCTTCTTTTGTGTCTCTTTATGCACTGCTTTAATTATCGCTAACTTTTCACCTACCGTCAATATTTTTACTTATCTGTTAGCACCCCTTTTCACTCTAATACTGTCACACAATCACCACACTATCGATGTAAACTATACGAATTTTGCAATAAAGTGTGACAATACTGTGACAACACTGACAGATCCTTCGGTCCAACCTGCACACCGGTGCTCCGACTTACAGAGGTCTGATGATCAAACTTCGAAATATAGAGGTAAAAACTGATCAATGGAGGTTAAATGGAAATTGAATTCGATTTATCTACTGAATTTCGAGTTAAAGTGGTTATTTTCAGGTCACTTCGACTTAGAGAGGTAAAATATAACCGCAAATAATTTCGAGTTGTGCGTGGTTTTTTCTTCGACTGTGACAGGTTTTTCCATAGGGTTGAAAGTGTGACAATACTGTGACAACACTGACAGATCCTTCGGTCCAACCTGCACACCGGTGCTCCGACTTACAGAGGTCCGATGATAAAACTTCGAAATATAGAGGTAAAAACTGATCAATGGAGGTTAAATGGAAATTGAATTCGATTTATCTACTGAATTTCGAGTTACAGTGGTTATTTTCAGGTCACTTCGACTTAGAGAGGTAAAATATAACCGCAAATAATTTCGAGTTGTGCGTGGTTTTTTCTTCGACTGTGACAGGTTTTTCCATAGGGTTGAAAAGAATTCTAGATATCGAAGATTTTGAGTTGTTAAGAGTCGACTGTATTTTGCGTGTTCATAATCAGCAGGAACAATGGATTTTGCTGTTTCATACAGCAACGACATTTGTTGTTAAAAATTAACTTTAAATTATTTAAATTTTTTAAAATTAATTAAAATTTAAAATTATATATGATATTATTTAAAATTATTAAAAATGTCGCTACTACTCCCTCCATTAACTGCTGTTGTTTACACAAGTTTAATAATCGTAAAACGATGTTTCGATGATGAAATTCATCCCTAAAATTACGTGCCCATCGAATATTCATTAGTGGAGTATGTTGAAAATATCAAAATCATTTGTAGGCCATTTTTGAACTAGCTTGTTTTAGACGGATGTTCTCCATGGATGTCAGCTGGGTGGAGACAACTCATGGGAAGCAAGAAGGCATTAAACTGTATTCAAATTGAAAATGAGAAATGTTAGTATTGGAACTCAGTGAAAACAATGATTCTGTTAGGACTTGCCCCTCCCTCCAAGAGATTTCCTGGTGACGCTCATTATAACTCAATTTACCTCCTTTGTGTCGGTATACATCTGAATGCAATCTTCTATGTGACATAAAAAAGATTATCGCAATCCCCAGCACCGATTTTGATAGTGAGCACTCTCAGTGATGATTATTTAGAGGTCAATACGGGGCCGTGGATAAGTATTATAGAGAGCAAAAATTCAAGAAGAGCTTTGGCTTTTCCAAGCTTGAAATCGACCAATAGTGCCAATTCATGAGAATCTATGTTAGGGGTATTTTTTCTCTTTTAAAAATGGATATACAAGAAACAGAGTTTTTCGAAATGTGAGAAACGGACGCTTTGTCGATTTTTTATTCTGAAGATGTTTAAAGGGACTTTTTTTAAATTATAGACTGGGAACTGCTCCCTTCTCTCCAATCGAGCGCTCCAATGAAAACTAACTGTTTTTACACTTTTTTTTTAATTAGTCTTAAGGCTAGGGTAAAATAATCGGCATTTCAAAGACTAGTTTTCAAACTATATCTGAATGTAAGAAAAGGAAAACTTAAAAAAAAAAAAAAAAACAAACAAAAACGAAAACAGGTTTTCTCCAAGTTTTTGTTCTCAAAATCGTTTTATTTTGCATTATGGCCCAGCTGTTATAAACCACAAAGTTCAGCAAATTTTATATGTATACAAAATGGGGGTAATTATGCAGCAAGATTCTTCCTATGAAGGAAGCGCTGTAATAACAAAACAGAAGTATTATTTAGCTCCCCATTCAATACCCTTTCCAAATACGATCCCTTCTACCGTGATAACTGTGCTCTACCCCCTCCCTCCAAAAAATCGGGTTAGATATAGCTCTAGGGCAGTGGTTCTCAAACTGTGATACGTGTATCCCTTAGCGGTACACACAAATTTTTAGGGATACGTGGTTGTTATAATATATATGGTTTAGCTATATTTTACTTAGTACTGTTAACTGAGAAGGGTACCTAAAATGCTTTATGGGTAAAAAGGGGTACAGTGTCCAAATAACCACTGCCCTAAGATATATGTACAAAAAAAATGAGGAAGACGGGCTAATAGCGAAACTCCTACCTGGGATTCTGAAAATATGATTAAAAGAAATTTTTTGCATATCATAAGGTAAGAATGATTTGTTGACTATTATTTTCAGAAAGCGTGAAATGTAAAATATATTTGTCTTTCAGCAAGTGAGTTTGTCCAGCATTATTAGTATTTACCCGTTAAATTGCATATGAAATAAAGCAATTAAATTTTATTATTAGTTTTGCTGACTTTCTAAATTAAGGCCTCCTCAGAAGGAGACATCTTAATAAAATAAGAGTATTGCAATTACATTCCTTTTTTATGTTCTTTTCGAATAGCATAATTGTGTTTCTGACAATGCATCCCACTCGTCCCCTCTGATGTCCCCTTATTATATAGCCCTAGTAATGATTATTTTACATGCTACATAGAATTTCATTGTTTTGAGTCTTTTTAGCTTTGTAAATATCCTAGGTCAATTGACGGGGCTATCATGGGGGGAGGTGCATTATCAGAAACGTGAATATTATATTTAAAAAGTGTATAAAATAAGAAATCGAATGGTATTACTTTTATTAGGTCAGGACTGTTCCTAGGGTTGGTGGTGCCCGGGGCAAATCAATTACGACTCCATCCCTCTCGACTCAAGCATAAATAAAAATGCCCCAACTTCGATGTCAGGAACGCATTCCCGCCCCCCTTCTTGAACAGTCCCGATAAAGATTCTTCCTTCTGTTGAGCCCCTACTCTAGAATTTTGCCTAGTTTTAGTGGAATCTATCGCCCTAATATCATTTACCCCTGTAAAAAAGAAAACAGTACTTATCTGTTACAGCGCCTTTATTAAGTTTTTCATCCATTGATGCACTGTAGAACCGGTTTCTTCGTTATTTTCTTTCATCTTAGCGTGAAACAAGACAAAGAGAAGTGATAGAATAGATGGGAAATATATAATTTGGGCTATATATTTGCACGTTATGGGTGGGGTTAAAGTATTTGGACAGTGTGAATTTAGAAAACAATTGTTACATCATAATATGTAGAATAATTGTACCTAACATTATGCTTTACCCCCACACTCTCTAATATGCAAATAGACAGCCCAAATTCGTTTCTAAAGCATTGTTTTCGTCATATTTTGCGATATTTCATTAGGATCAGTCAGAGAAACAGGTTATACCTAGATGAAAAACTTAACATAGGCGCTATGACAGATACTACTACTACTACTACTACTAATAACTCACTGCAGCACCAAGCCGCCTGAGGCCAACACAGCTACGCACGCTCGTCCTCCAACCTAATCTATTTAAAGCCTCCCTCTTTACACCCTCCCAGGAAGTTCCCATTTCCTTTAAATCCTTATTTATGACATCCTCCCAACCCAGACAAGGACGACCTGCTTTCCGTGTAGCCCCAGACGGTTGGCCAAAAAGGACAATCTTCGGTAATCTGTCATCCTTCATCCGTAGAACGTGGCCTAGCCATCTCAACCTTTCTTTCATTATAGCCCCAGAAAGCGGGATTGAACCACACTTTTCGTACAACCTACTGTTTGAAATACGGTCAGTCAGCCGGGTACCCAGAACAATCCGTAGGCAATTTCTCTGGAAAACATCTAGTAAATTTTCATCTGCTTTTCGGAGTGTCCATGCTTCAGAGCCATATTTGACCACTGTCATCACTGTAGCTTCCAATATTCTAATCTTGGTTTGTAGGCTTATCTTTCTATTCTTCCAAACTTTTTTTAACTGTGAAAAAACACCCTGAGCTTTAGCTATTCTACTTTTAACATCTTCACTGCTCCCACCATCTTTACTAATAATACTACCAAGGTAACTGAAGCTCCCAACCTGATCAATCTTTTCGTTACCTAAGGTCACCTGTTCATCTTCACTTATTCCTAACCTTAGTGACTTAGTCTTCTTAACATTAATTTTCAAGCCTATTTTAGCACCCTGAACTCGTAAAACCTCTAAAAATTCATTCATTTTGCTCACACTTTCATCTAATATGCTTAAATCATCAGCATAATCTAAGTCCAGGAGCGTTCTTCCTCCCCATTTGATTCCATGGTCTCCAATTGCCTTTCCTGTGCTCCTTAAGACGAAGTCCATCAAAATGATCCATATAAAGGGGGATAGAACACAACCCTGCTTAACTCCTGATTTAATACAAAACCAGTTGCTAACCTCATTTCCTACCTTAACCGCAGCAGTATTATTCTCGTACATAGCGCAAATCACTTTAATGTATTTTCTGGTATACCATATTTAACGATAAGACCTTTGTTAACGCTGTTCTATCAACAGAATCGAAAGCTTGCTCATAATCGATAAAACTAAGGACCAAAGGTGTTTGACAACGAAGGGACTTCTCAATTATTAACCTAAGAGTGAAAACATGGTCGACACATCCTCTACCTTTTCTAAAACCGCATTGTTCTTCCCTTAAAACTTTGTCTACAGCATGTCTCAGTCTAAAAAGTATCATATTACTCAGTAATTTGCTACCTACAGAGACCAGACTAATGCCTCGATAATTCCGACATTCACTCTTGTCACCTTTCTTATACAGTGGTTTAATTAAGGTTTTCCTAAAATCATTGGGTACTTCCCCTTTTTCAAAAATCATGTTCATAATCTTCAGTAGCTTATTCCTAACCTCAGAGCCACCATATTTAAGGAACTCATTAATCATACTATCAGCACCTGGGGCCTTATTATTTTTTAATCCTTCTAGTACTGTCGCTAATTCTTCCTCACTAAACAAATCTTCCTTCACATCCAAGGTATCATAAACTTTTTCATTTTCATCTATATCTTTTCCTGCAACTGTATCTCGGTTTAGCACATTCTCAAAATGTTCCACCCATCTTTCTTTAACTTTTTCCTTATCACTAATTGTGACCCCATTTCTATCTTTAACTGGGACTAGTCCGGATCGGCTACTCCCTTTCAATTTATTAACATGCCAGTATAATATTTTACTATTATGCCATCTAGCCGCATCTTCCAGATCCTCAGCAATATTATCCATCGCCTCCATTTCACATCTCCTTAGTTCATATTTTAATGCTTTCTCCACTTTCTTTACATTCCTTTTGTTTTCATACGACCTATCGCTCAGATAATTAATCAGATAATATGACAGATAGGTTCCAAGAAAACTGTGTACTTCTCTTGTCCAGGTCATTAGCGGAAAAACAATACAAGCATGCGAAGTTCAGTTACGTAGAATGCTATACAAATAAAATTATTTCAGATAAGTCAGGATGGCCGAGTGGTCTAAGGCGCTGCGTTCAGGTCGCAGTCCGGTTCTCCGGGCGTGGGTTCGAATCCCACTTCTGACATTCTTTTTATTTTCAGAAATCTGTTGAGGAAAGACGAAAAAGAAGAGAAGAAGAAAGGCAAAAAGAGAGAGAAATAAGAGGTGATAGAAGAAGGTAATATTTTGTTTTTGCGTACCTCTTTTCAGAGATAAATAAAAAAAGCAAGTTTTTTTAACTGAAAGTAAGGAGCGAGATTAAAACTTAAAACGAACAGAAATTACCCCAATATGAAAGGGGCTGCTCCCTCCTCAACGCCTCGCTCTTTGCGCTAAAGTTAGACTCTTTCTCTCAATTCTACTTTTTAAAACAATAAAAACTATAGCGTAAAGAGTAGCGTCTATGACTTTTAGGGGGTGTTTTCTCCTATTTTGTAAAATAAGGCAAATTATCTCAGGCTCGTAACTTTTGATGGGTAAAACTAAACTTGATGAAACTTACATATTTAAAATCAGCATTAAAATGCGATTCTTTTGATGTAACTATTGGTATAAAAATTCTGTTTTTTAGAATTTTGATTACTATTGAGCCGGGTCGCTCCTTACTACAGTTCGTTACCATGAACTGTTTGGAAAATAGAAAACTTGTATTGTGTAAGTTAAAAATACATGCGAAATATGACTTAGTTTGTAAGATAAAAAGAGAAATTGCCATCTATCCATTTGGAAAAACTGATAAAAGTTACAGTGAAACATAAGAAATAGTTAATAATCTTAAAATGTGAATACTGAATTTTTGAAGGTGATGATTTACTTCAACCCTCTGCACAAAAATAAATACACTCAGGATAATAAAAAAAAGTTGTTTTTTTTACTCAGAGTAAAAACTTCAAAAAAATGGCGGTAGTAACGAAAATCACTCAAAGAAAAATCAACACATCTTAGCTACTCGAACTTCACAGTTCAGTGGAAATTCAACAATACTTCACAAAGGGAACGCTCAGATTATGTAAAAAAAAAAAAGAAAGGAAGACATTGGGGACGCACAAAAAGCGTTATATAGTCTGACCAGGGCAGTGGAAGTTCCGGTCTTTTTAGCCCCCGGGGCAAAATCTTGATTAATACCCACCCTTTTGTCTCCCAAAAGTTTTCTGGTCAAATTTTTACAAAATATTCGTTTATTAATAAAATTATTTTTAATTTACTAATTTATGTTTTAATTATTATTAATCTCTTCAACTATTTTAATTCTTATTATTTAGTTATTAACTGTGTCCTCTACTTTATTTTAATAAAAATAAAATTTCTGCGCGCGGACAAGTGCCCTTTTTAAGTGACCAAAAATATTGAAAGGCAACTACCCCCTTTTCACTCTCCTTTTTTTCCCCCAAAATCGTCCAATCAATATTTTGAAATAGCCATTTTGTTCAGCATAGTTGAAAGATCCAAAAGCAGTGCCTTTAGAGATAATTTGATCCCCCTCCCTCCGCACACAGCTTTTGGGGTAAGGTCTTTAATTTAGAAAATTTGCCCATTGTTTACGAATAATATTTGTTATTGGGAAGTTTGCATACATTTTTCAGGGGAGGGGCGTAAATTTTTTGCTCGGGGGGGTTCCACGGGAAGGGGAGTTTTGGGGACGGAGGAAATATTCAGGGGCAATTTAGCACTGGGAGAATTTCTATGCGAAATTATTTTTATTTGTTTTAGTCTCTCTTTGCCAACTCAATTTTACGTGTGGAGATGTTAAGAGTAATGGTCCAAGGTAAATTTTCACCGGGGTTGAAAAAGTCTAGAGGATTTTTCCGTGGGGAGTGGGGAATTTTTGCCTGGAGGTGAAGCCGGATTTCCTGGCAGTATTTAAAAAACCATCAAAAATTAAATGAAAAAGAAACAACAACAAGTTTCTCTGCTGAATGAAAGGAGCAACATTAAAACTTATAACGAACAAAAATTATTATGTGTGTGAAGAGGGATGCTTCCTCCTTAACACCTTGCTCTTTACGCTAAAGTGTGAATTTTGTTTAATTTTTTGATAATGACCCCTGAAACATAAGAGCCGTTTAATTAGAACAATAAGAATTTTTTTTTCAAGTACTATAAAATTTAGGGTGAATTTGCCTGGTGTTGAGGAGGGGGCATCCACTCCTGGTGTTGAGGAGGAAGCATCCAGGGATGCTTCCTCCTTAACACCTTGCTCTTTACGCTAAAGTGTGAATTTTGTTTAATTTTTTGATAATGACCCCTAAAACATAAGAGCCGTTTAATTAGAACAATAAGAACATTATTTTTTTTCAAGTGCTATAAAATTTAGGGTGAATTTGGCTGGTGTTGAGGAGTGGGCATCCCCTTTCACATATATAATAACTTTCGTTCGTCAAGTTTTAATGTTGCTCCTTATTTTCAGTTGGAAAAAACTTTATTGTCTTTTAAAATTAATTATAAGCATGAATTAACTGCACAATCGATGCTGATGTTGCAAAATCCATCCGCGTACATTCATGCAAAATCCATTGATGACGCATTTATGTTAAGAAAAAGGACTTCAGAGCGATTTGGCTATTGGACTAGCCTGGATGATATTCTGAAATCATGTTTTTATGTTTAAATTACAAACAGAATAACGTTTGCTAAGTGACACTCTAGATCTTTCGTGCTTCTAAAATCGTGACATGTCATCCAATAAAGTCAGACGTCCATAACCAAAACATGTCATCCAATAAAGTCAGACGTCCTAAATCATGACATGTCATCCAATAAAGTCAGACGTCCAAAATCATGGCATGTCATTCAGTTTCCAGCAATGAGCCAAATTATACTTTTTTGCTTTTGTTTTCAATTACAAATTCTGTGCATCAAAACTAACTTTGAAAGGAAGAAGACGAAATCTTGATTCAAGCGCTGTGAGATAAAACAATTACATAGGGAGGATAAAAAAAAATACTGGCCTTATAATTTGGCCAGTTTGAAGTTATGTGGTTGCACAAAAAATGATAACAAATCCTAACAAATGATAACAAACCCCTAAGAAATAAGTCTTTTAGTGATTTGCCTGGTTTCATCAATCAATACAATGGGCTGATTAACCATCAAATTTAATTACATTGAATTGCACTTGCTTGCGATATGGATGAATCAGAAGGCTAAGATGGTGAATCACCAACTACATTGGTAATTTACATTTATGGGTGGATGTTCCATGCGTTTTGTTTTTGACAACCGACAAGAAGCCCACAAATGATGAAAAGTAAATTTGAAAACAACGTGTAGATAAGTGATTAATATGAACAGTATAGTACTAATTATAGATGGCTCCCTCTCATCTCCCATTTTGTAGGCGGCAGTTACAGTGAGGATCAGAATTCAAAATTTAGGATAAAATTTTTTTGTAATTTAGTTGTGAATTGAAAGGAAACATTAACCAAATTATTGTTGTGGAATCATGCTGATTATGTTGCTCTTTTGGATCAAATGATAAAAAATTTTCCTAAGCATAACCACCTGCTCTCCATCTTAAAACGCCATATGTGCCCCACAATTGCTACGCTATTCAGCTGTGGGTATGATGCAGGACTTGTAAAGTGGGATAATCGAGCTGGATGGAAGAAGATTGTTGCAAAAAAGAGTAATCGAGTTTTCTTGCGCAGGAGGTTCTCACCCGATCAAGGTGGTTATTCCAAGAGAGGTCGTTGGAGAAATGAATCCCCAGTAGACGAAGCTCGTCGACTATCTTTACAGTTTCATTTTTGAAAATGAAACTGGGGTTTTCAACTGGTACCTTTGATTGGGTAATAAGAAGCTGCCTTGTTTTCGATGCATTAAAGTTGATCATCCATTTATCAGACCATTTTTCGATTTTATAAAGATCCATATGTAGGGAAAGAGAGGATTGTGTTTTGGTTCTTCGTGTTTTGGGATGATTGAGTGTGTCGTGATATTGTCGACAAAGTGATGCAGAGGGCTTGCAAGGTTGTCTCCCATGCTGTTTATATAGGTAAGGAAGAGTATAGGTCCCAAAACACTGCCTTAGGGAAGCCCCTGCTTCCTCTGAATATTCGCGGGAAATTAACAATTCGAGGACAATCCACAGTGAACGATCTGAAAGAAAGTTCTCAATCACTCTTAACAGACATCCACGAGCATCTTGTGCATGGAGTTTCTTTAGCAGGCCACGGTGTCATACTTGGTTGAAAGCATTGGCAATGTTGAATGACCCGCTCGCCAGAAGCTTCATCCACTCTTGATGCTGGCCGCTAGGCAGTCAAATGTTGAACGTTTCCTCCGGAACCCATATTAGTGATCACCTATGAAGTCATTTGATTCCAGGAGCTGTTGAAATGTTTTATTGGAGACTCTCTCATAGACTTTGCCAACGCAGGAGAGGAGGCTAATATGCCTATGGGAGCCCACGCTCGTTGTATTGACATCTGGCTTTAGGGAAGGTATAACATGGATTTCCATGGATGGGTGGATTTCCATGGTTGCAGGAAGATTCTGGAGCAGAAGCAGCAATACGATATGCTGACAATTTTTCAGGACAATGACAATTTCAATTTTTTTCACGAAAGTGTATTAATGTTTGTTTGTCTCTTCTTTTTATGGCACTTGGTATTAACCAAGTGATACATAGCAATCGCAAATTCTGTCGGTCCGGTTTTGCTACTTTAGGCATTTCCAGGTAAGCTAGGACGATGAAATTTGGCAGGCGTATCAGGGACCGGACCAGATTAAATTAGAAATAGTCGTTTTCCCGATTTGACCACCTGGAGAGGAGTGGGGGCCCGTTAATTCGGAAAAAAATAGAAAAATTGAAGTATTTTAAACTTACGAACGGTTGATCAAATCTTAGCGAAATTTGATGTTTGGAAGGATATCGTGTCTCAGAGCTGTTATTTTAAATCCCGGCCGGATCTGGTGACATTGGGGGGGGGGAGTTGGGAAGGGGAAACCTAAAATCTTGGAAAATACTTAGAGTGGAGGGATCAGGATGAAACTTGGTGGGAAAATGAGCACAAGTCCTAGATACATGATTGACATAACCGAAACGGATCCGCTGTCTTTGGGGTAGTTGGGGAGGGGGTTAATTCCGAAAAATTAGAAAAAATGAGGTATTTTTAACTTACGAAAGGGTGATCGGATCTCAGTAAAATTTTATTTTTAGAAGGATATCGTGTATCAAAGCTTTCATTTTAAATCCCGGCCGGATCTGGTGACATTGTGGGGAGTTTGGGGTGGGGGAACCTAAAATCATGGAAAACGCTTAGATTCGAGGGATCGGGATGAAACTTGGTGGTGAAAATAAGCAGAAGTCTTAGATACGTGATTTACTTAATTGGAACGGATCCGCTGTATTGGGGGGGGGGGGTAATTCTGAAAAATTAGAAAAAATGACGTATTTTTAACTTACGAAGCAGTGATCGGATCTTCATGAAACTTCATATTTAGAAGGACCTCGTGACTCAGATCTCTTATTTTAAATATCAACCGGATCCAGCGTCATTGGGGGGGGGGGCAGTTGGGGGGACCGGAAATCTAAGAAAATACTTAAAGCGGAGAGATCAGGATGAAACTGGATGGGAAGAATAAAAACCTGTCTAAGATACGTGACTGACATAACCGGACCCGATCTGCTCTCTTTGGTGGAGTTGGGGGGGGGTAATTTTGAAAATTGAGGTATTTGTAACTTACGAAAGGGTAACCAGATCTTAATGAAATTTAATATTTAGAAGGATCTTGTGCTTTAAAGCTCTAATTTTAAACTCCGACCAGATCCTGTGACATTGGGGGGAGTTGGTGGGGGAAACCGGAATTCTTGGAAAGTGTGAAAATTGGGGTATTTTTATCTTACGAATAGGTGATCGGATCTTAATGAAATGTGATATTTAGAAGGAATTCATGCCTCAGAGCTCTTGTTTCAAATCCCGACCAGATCTTTTCACATTGGGGGGGCAGTTGAAGGGGACATCTTGGAAAACACTTGGAGTGGAGGAATCGGGATGGAGTTTGGTGAATAGAATAAGCAAATGTCCTTGATACGTGATTGACGTAACCGTACTGGATTCGCTCTCTTTTGGGGAGTTGGGGGGAGGGGTTCAGTGATTTGGCGAGTTTGGTGCTTCTGGACGTGCCAGGACGATGAAAATTTGTAGGTGTGTCAGGGAGCTGAACAAATTGACTTGATAAAGTCGTTTTCCTAGATTCGACCATCTGGGGGGGGGGGCTAAAGGGAGAGGAAAAATTAGAAAAAATGAGGTATTTATAACTTACGAGTGGGTGATCGGATCTTAATGAATTTTGATATTTAGAAGGACATCGTGACTCAGAGCTCTTATTTTAAATCCTGACCGGCTTTAATCCTCTAATTTTCCTTTTAAATCAATCTATTGATTCTTAGAATTTTGTTAGAGCTCACACCATATGAGCTCTTAGCTCTTGTTTATTATTACATTGACATGATTTAACCAGGTAAGGATATCACTATTTGTCACACCTTTGAGTACAGAACAGCTGACGACGTATTTTTATGATATTTGACAATTATTCTTTTTGGCCAAGGTTGCTTCTTACTTGAACATTTCAAAGGAAAAAATTCAGTTGGAAGAAAAAGTTTCTCTAATTGAAGTTATGTAAAGATTTAATATGTTGTTTTCACAAATTTGTTGCCCAAGAACTTTTCGCCAAAAATAAATGAAGTACAATTTTCAGTCGAAGAAGCAATGTGGAAGGGATAGTGGAAAAAATTCTTGGCTTTGCCATGAAATATCCTTAAAAAGTGTTGTTTGCAGAATATCTAAACGGTTACACTGCAATTGTCACTATATGTGTCATCGTTAAAAAAAGGTAATGCTAAAACTACAAAAAAAGCAAATTTAAGCTGAATATTTATGTCAGGAAATAATTCTGTTTAAGTTGGTGACTGTAACAAAAGATATTAACTGATTTTCAACCCTGACATCACTTGACAATTTTTTACTTTATTGAAGAGCTTCCATTTTGCAATTTGTATTCCCTTTGATTCTTTGTATCATTAGTATAAAAAAAAACTTGCTTGTCGCATAAGTTCTGACTCTTAAGAACAGTTATCAAAGAACAATTTATTGCGAGGATAAGGGAATAGAAAATGAGTGTTTTTGCCACTGTTTTATTTTTTTCTAGGTAGTCAACCCTCTATTTCTCTTTCTCTTCAGGGGAAGGGGGTATTTTGTAGTTATTCCTATTCCCCAGATATTTGTATTTTTTAATTAGTGTCACTTTGAATGAAACTTTGTCAAAATAACAACCCTAGACACTACTCCATATCGATCCTCTTGCTGTCATGAAATTTTTTTTTTTTTTCAGTGAATATAGACACCCGTCACATAGAGAAACCAGAGAGGATAGGGACTATACACGTTCAAGAGATCGTGAATACGAAAGGGATCGAGACAGAGATTATCATTCGAGGGATCGACATGACAGACGGGAAAGGTCAAGATCACCCAGACATCGTAGTTATAGAAGGTGATTCAAGTGGCTAAATAATTTAAAGGGATTATGCTTTGTTGTTCAAAATGTATGATTTTATTTGACTTTCTGTAATGTATGGATTACACTGATTTTGTTACGATATAAATTGTCTTTTTGTAAAACAGAAAGATAGATGAACCTTTATTAATAATTATAAATATAACTCCAGATTCAAACAATTTGTGTTAACAAACTGATAGTCAGGAGTGACTTCTCCTAATAGTATATACTGTTAATAAATTGTGCTAAAACTACTGATAGTACTGGAATGTTAATAAATTGAGAGGGAGTAGTCATTCCGGACTACTGTACTGTCCTAATAGTACTGGCGTGTTTATAAATTGGGAGGGAGTAGTCAATGTGGACTAGTCCCAGTTAAAGATAGGAATGGAGATACAGTTCCAGGAAAAGATACAGATGAAAATAAAAAAGTTTGTGATACCTTGGATGTGAAGGAAGATTTATTTTGTGTGGAAGAATTAGTGGCAGTACTAAAAGGATTAAAAAGTAATAAGGCTTCAGGTTATGTGGCTTCATTTACTGAAGATTATGAATATGATTTTTGAAAAAGGGGAAGTACCTAATGACTTTAGGAAAACTTTATTTAAACCACTGTATAAGAATTTCATAAGAGTGAGTGCCGTAATTATCGAGGCATTAGTCTCTGTAGGTAGGAAATTACTTAGTAATATGATACTTTTTAGACTCAGGGATGCTTTAGACAAAGTCTTAAGAAAAGAATACTGTGGTTTTAGAAAAGGTAAAGGATGTGTCGACCAAATTTTCACTCTTACGTTAATAACTGAGAAGTGCCTTAGTTGTCAAACACCTTTGGTCCTCAGTATTATAGAATATGAGCAAGCGTTCGATTCTGTTTGTAGAATAGCTTTAGCACAGGTCTTATCCTTGTATAGCATACCAGACAAATACAGTACAGTCATTAGTGCTATGTACGAGAATAACACTGCTGCTGCTAAGGTAGGGAATGAGGTAAGCAGCTGGTTTTGTATTAAATCAGGAGTTAAGTAGGGTTGTGTTCTATCTCCCTTTTTATGGACTTGAGACTCATGGAACATGAGACTAATCTTGTTTCTTGTTCATAATCATCAAGCTTTTGCTCAGCAGCTTTCATCCGTCCCTCAATAAATGAGCACTATTTTTTTTTTTTTAATGCTTTAAATAATTCGATAAAACAACGAATTTTGGCTCGAATTCAATAACAAATGCTCTGTAAATTTCACTAAAAATCGCCAAGCCTTGCGTTTTGAGGAGCACAGGAAAGGAAATGGGAGACCACGGAATCCAATGGGGAGGAAAAACTCTCCTGTTCTTAGAATATGCTGATGATTTAAGCATCCTAGATGAAAGGGTAAGCAATATGAATTAACTTTTTGAGATTTTACGAGTTCAGAGTCCTAGAACTCGTAAGTGAATCTGCCCACCCGATCAATCTTTTTGTTAACCAACGTTACCTTTTCGTCTTCACTTTTTCCTAGCCTTAGTGACGTAGTCTTCTTTTAACATTAATTTCAAAACCTGTTCTAGTACCCTGAACTCACAAAACCTCTAAAAGTTCATTCATTTTGCTCACACTTTCATCTGGGAAGCTTAAATCATAAGCATAATCCAAGTCTAGGAGACTTTTTCCTCCCCATTTGATTCCGTGGTCCCCAATTGCCTTTCCTATGCTCCTTAAGACAAAGACCATCGAAATGATCCATATAAAGAGGGATAGAACACAAGCCTTCTTAACTCCTGATTTAATACAAAACCAGCTGCTGACATCATTTCCTACCTTAACCGCAGCAGTATTATTCTCGTACATAGCACAAATCCCTTTAATGTTTTTGTATGATATACCATATAAGGAAAAGACCTTTGCTAAAGCTCTTCTATCAAAAGAATCGAACTCTTGCTCATAATCTATAAAACTGAGGACCAAAGGTGTTTGAAAACGAAGACACTTCTCAATCATTAACCTAAGAGTGCAAATTTGGTCGACACATCCTCAACTTTTTCTAAAACTACACTGTTCTTCTCTTTAAACTTTGTCTAAAGCATCTCTCGGTTTAAATAGTATCATACTACTAACTAATTTGCTACCTAAACACACCAGACCAATGCCTCAATAATTACGACACTCAGTCATGTCACCTTTCTTATACAGTGGTTTAATTAAGGTTTTCCTAAAATCATGAGGTACTTCCCCTTTTTCAAACATCATATTCGGAATCTTCAGTAGCTTATTTCTGACCTTAGAGCCACCATATTTAAGAAACTCATTTACCACACTATCAGCACCCGGAGCCTTATTATTTAGTCCTTTTAGTACTGTTGCTTATTCTTCCTCGCAAAACAGATCTTCCTTCACATCCAAGGTATCACAAACTTTTTCATTTTCATCTATATCTTTCCCTGCAACTCTATCTCGGTTTAGCACACTCTCAAAATGTTCCGCCCATCTCTCTTTAACTCTTTCCTCATTAATAATTATGGCCCCGTTCCTATCTTTAACTGGAAGAAGTCGCATTGGCTACTCCCTCTCAATTTATTAACATGCCAGTACAGTATTTGCTATTATGCCGTCTAGCTGCATCTTCTAGATCCTTGGCAATTTTATCCATGGCCTCCAGTTCACACCTCCTTAGTTCATATTTTAATGCTTTAATTATTCGACACTTATTTAATTCTTGTACAACCCCCTTCTCCTCTCTATTAAACATAAAGCTTTTTAATTAATATTCCTAGCTGCAGCCTTAACTTTCTTCCCTAAGACACCATCGGCAACTTTGCAAATTGTTTTTCTAAAATTATTCCATCCATCTTCCACATTGTCAAATTTTAAACTCTCAAGTTTAGCATTTAACTGCTCCCGAAAAGTTGACCTCAAATTCTTATTCTGGAGTCTATCAACATCCTAACTCTCCGGGAGGTAGTTACCCTTCTGAAATTTGAGTTTTAAATTAACCCTAGACACTACTAGATGGTGATCTTTCCTTCTAACATCAATTGCAGCACTCCTAATATCGTGTATTGATCTTGTCAGTCTTTGGTTTATTATAACATAATCAATAAGGTTTGCTGTCTTTCCATTACGTGAATACCATGTCAACTTATGGGTCATTTTATGACCAAACGCCGTATCGGTTATAACTAGACTGTTAGTCCAACGAAATTTCAAAAGTCTGTACTGTTTTCTTTTCCTACTCCAAATTTACATAGGCTAAGATACCCTCTATCCCTATTTTTACTGAACTGGGGATTAAAATCTTCTAGTAAAAATAGAAACTCCTGATAAGTCCAGTTCGAATCGTCGGAATTTGTCAGTCAAAATTTCGATATGATAGTCATTTTTTAGCGTTGTAACATTTCAAGTTCCAATTTTCATATTCTTAAAATCATTGAAATTGTTTTGCCCTCAGAAAAAGCAATTATCTCGGGTACCAGTGCAGGATGGAGATTAACATATCTTCTCAAGTCTAAGCCGAAGTGCTTAAATCGGCTTAGAACCGGACAGTAAGAGGTCCCTGGGAACTCCAGTATGAATGATGGCTTTGTCCAATCCGGCACTCATCTTGGTCACAACATGTTTTTCAGCACTTGGCGATGCTCTTCTATCAACAATAGTCGAAACCCTGCGCAGACAGTCGCTAGCCTATTACCTCCGACTCATTATATATTCATGCCTTCAAATAGTATGCTACTACGGGGAGGCAGCCTATAGTAGATACATTTCTAGGAAGAGGTGTTTCAGCTCGAAAACGCCCACAAAAACAGACCAATCCCAGAAGAATAATAAATTAATTAGAATCCCGTCCGAATGGTGTGTGGTTTACAAGGCTATAATTTCCTCGTGAGGTGTCACTCCTCAAGTGGGAAGAGTTGTCCGCAAGTTCCCCAGTCTTGCAGGTACCTCTAAGTGCTGCCTATGATAAGGGTGGTGCATAGATCGAAGATGAAATGAATAGACAAAGTACAGGGGTTTTTATGGCACTTGGTATTAACCAAGTGACATATAGCAGTCGCCAATTCTGTCGGTCTGTCGGTCCCGGTTTCGCTACTTTAGGCACTTCCAGGTAAGCTAGGACGATGAAATTTGGCAAGCGTATCAGGGACCGGACCAGATTAAATTAGAAATAGTCGTTTTCCCGATTTGAGTGGGGAGTGGGGGCCCGGTTAATTCGCAAAAAATAGAAAAAATGAAGTATTTTTAACTTATCAGCGGGTGATTGAATCTAAATGAAATTTGACGTTTGGAATGATATTGTGTCTCAGAGCTCTTAATTTAAATTCCGACTGGATCTGATGACATTGGGGGGAGTTGGAGGGGGAAAACCTAAAGTCCCGGTTTTGCTACTTTAGGCACTTCCAGGTAAGCTAGGACGATGAAATTTGGCAAGCGTATCAGGGACCGGACCAGATTAAATTAGAAATAGTCGTTTTCCCGATTTGACCATCTGGGGAGGGGGCAGTAGGGGCCGGTTAATTCGGAAAAAATAGAAAAAATGAAGTATTTTTAACTTATGAGCGGGTGATTGGATCTTAATGAAATTTGATGTTTGGAATGATATTATGTCTCAGAGCTCTTATTTTAAATCCCGACTGGGTCTGATGACATTGGGGGGAGTTGGTGGGGGGGAACCTAAAATCTTGGAAAACACTTACAGAGGAGGGATCGGGATGAAACTTGAAGGGAAAAAAAAGCGCAAGTCCCATATACATGATTGACATAATCGGAACTGATTTGCTCTCTTTGGGGTAGTTGGGGGGGGGAGTAATTCTTAAAAATTAGAAAAATGAGGTATTTTCAACTTACGAACGGGTGATCGGATCTCAATGAAATTTGATGTTTAGAAGGATATCGTGTCTTAGAGCTCTTATTTTAAATCCCGACCGGATCTGGTGAGGCGGGCGGGGAGTTGGGAGGGGGAAACATAAAACTTGGAAAGCACTTAGAGTGGAGGGATCGGGATGAAACATGGTGGGAAAAATAAACACAAGTCCTAGATAGATGATTGACATAAATGGAACGGAACCGCTCTCTTTTGGGTAGTTGGGGGGGGGGGGTATTTCTGAAAAAAAGAGGTATTTTTAACTTACGAACGGGTGATCGGATCTCAATGAAATTTGATATTTAGAAGGATATCGTGGCTCAGAGCTCTTATTTTAAACCCGACCGGACCTGGTGACATTGGGGGGGGGGGGTTGTTGGGAGGGAGAAACCTAAAAATTGGAAAACACTTAGAGTGGAGGGATCGGGATGAAACTTGGTGGAAAAAACACGAGTCCTAGATACATGATTGACATAACCAGAACGCATCCGCTCTCTTTGGGGTAGTTGGGGGGGGGGGGTAATTCTGAACAATTAGAAAAAATGAGGTATTTTTAACTTATGAACAGGTGATTGGATCTCCATGAAATTTGATTTTTAGAAGGATATCGTGTCTCAAAGTTTTTATTTTAAATCCTGGCCGGATCTGGTGACATGGGGGGAAGTTTGGGGTGGGGAAACCTAAAATGATGGGAAACGCATAGATTGGAGGGATTGGGATGAAACTTGGTTGGAAAAATAAGCAGAAGTCTTGCATACGTGATTTACATAATTGGAACGGATCCGCTCAATTGCGGGGGGGGGGATAATTCTGGAAAAATAAGAAAAATGACGTATTTTTAACTTATGAAGGATTGATCGGATCTTCATGAAACTTCATATTTAGAAGGACCTCGTAACTCCGATATCTTATTTTAAATCTCAACCGGATCAAGCTTAATTAGGGGGGAAGTTGGGGGGGGACCGGAAATCTTAGAAAATACTTAAAGCGGTGAGATCAGGCAGAAACTGGATGGGAAGAATAGAAAGCTGTCTAAGATACGTGACTGACATAACTGGACCGGATCTGCTCTCTTTGGTGGAATTGCGGGGGGGGGGGGTAATTTTGAAAAGTGAGGTATTTATAACTTACGAAAGGGTGCCCAGATCTTAATGAAATTTGATATTTAGAAGGATCTTGTGCTTTAAAGTTCTAATTTCAAGTTCTGACCAGATCCTGTGACATTCGGGGGAGTTGGAGGGGGGAACCAGAATTCTTGGAAAATATGAAAATTGGAGTATTTATATCTTACGAATAGATTATCGGATCGTAATGAAATTTGATTTTTAGCAGGAGTTCATGTCTCAGAGCTCTTATTTCAAATCCCGATCAGATCTTTTGACATTGTGGGGATTTGGAGGGGGAAATCTTGGAAAAACACTTGGAGTGTAGGAATCGGGATGAAGCTTGGTGGATAGAATAAACAAATGTCCTTGATACGTGATTGACAGAATTGTACTGGATTCGCTCTCTTTGGGGGAGTTGGGGGGAGGGGTTCAGTGATTTGGCGAGTTCGGTGCTTCTTGACGTGCTAGGGCGATGAAAATTGATAGGCGTGTCACGGAGCTTCACAATTTGACTTGTTAAAGTCGTTTTCCCAGATTCGACCATCTGGGGGCAAAAGGGAGACGGAAAATTAGAAAAAATTAGGTATTTATGACTTACGAGTGGGTGATCGGATCTTAATGAATTTTGATATTTAGAAGGACTTTGTGACTCAGAGCTCTTATTTTAAATCTTGACCAGCATTAAGCCTCTTATTTTCCTTTTTAAATCAATCTATTTTTCATAGAATTTTGTTAGAGCTCATACCATATGATCTCTTGGCTCTTAGCTCTTCTCGCCTCGTCACAAGTGCCATATGAGCTCTTAGCTCTTGTTTTATAGGTCAATAAAGTTTCAAAGAATAAGAAGATACGTCTGCAGACAAAGAGCAGATTGAAATCCCCAGATATGACGGTGTCTGTGACGGAGTCAGTAATGACGGACTGATGATATGTCTTTGAATTTTGATACGGAGTCAGTGATGACGGAGTGATGATATGTCTTTGAAGTTCGGATAAGGAGGAATTATTAAAGCTTTTCATAGAGAACTGTTTAAGGATAGCTTTAAACGCTCGCTTGGCTAACCATATATTACAACAAACTATATGAAAAATATAGTTCGATCCCTCTTTCTAAAAATATCACGAAACAAAAATGAATCCTAAGAAGGCCAATCCGTGCTTTACGGATGGATTATGAAAGATGACATTAGCTGTATTTTTTATCACCGTTCTTGAGGAAGGTATAATCGACCTTTTGCTCAAAATCTGTTTTTGATGGCCGGCACGGTCACCGTTGTGCTTATTTACGTTTTTGCTTGAGAGAAACTCCGACAGGTAATTTTAAACATCAATGGCGATTGGTGACAGAACGAAAATGGACAAGCCCGAGCCAGTCGTCCTAATATACTATACACAGTCCTAAGATACATATTATATGTCCTAAGGTACCTTCAAGATATTATACAGAATGTAAAATACAAGAAAAAAAAGGATTGATCCTTGACTTGTAAGGAGAGTTAAAGGTAGTTGATTGAATAGCCTGTATTCTAAACCTAACCTGTTCTGTAAAATTGATCTAAATTTTAGCACAAAAAGAGCATTAGAACATTGCATAATTAGCTTAATAATACATTCAGTATGCGAAGGTATTAGCTTTCCAATGCATTAAATTTGCGCGCAATAGATTCACTAAATCTCTTAATTAGTTTCTGAGCTCTCTTTGGTTGATTATTGACTCAATTTCTTTTGCTATCACCTTCAAGCGATTTCAATTCTAGGGGCACTGTCACTGGCTGAAATTAAAAAATCTCGTGCTGCTTTAGCTGTCCATACTTAGTTCCTGTTTTCACTGAAGAACGTCGAGTGGCTTCGCTAGCGTTCGCCGTACAAAAAAAAATAAGTATTTGAACGTCCAACGTTATAAATTCAATTGCTATCACTAAACGGCGCTCAAAATGCAACTATTCTTTCAAAGAATATGCTCTTTGGCCATCAAGGGCAAAAAAAAGTATGTTGTCTCTGCTTGGTGTCGGTAGATGTCAAAACATATTAAAGTAAGCTTGAAATTTAAGGGAGAGGTGAAGACTTAGACTTAGGTCCTCCCACGCCTGAGGGCGCATAAGGCAGCAACAGTGGTTCGCCACGACGACCTGTCCTGAGCCTTCGACCAAAGCTCCTCCATCGAAGACCTCGCCAGCTTCGCCTCCTTCTCTAACATCCTGCCAACTGTCATTTTGGGTCTCCCTGACTTGCGGAGGCCGGGAGGTATCCAACACCATATGCCATGAGGCAGCTTTCCATCACCCATTCGCACCATGTGCCCCCAATACATCCATCGTCGCTTTCTAATGGTATCAAGGATGGGGGTATGATTTGTTATGGTATAAATCTCATCATTTCTTATTCTCTCAGTCCAATGTATCTTTAAAATATATCTTAGGCAGTTATTATCGAATGCCCATAGTCGTTTTCCTAGTTGCGCAGTGATACTCCAAGTTTCACAACCATATGTAAGGACGGAGAGGACATTGCTATTATAAATTCTGAGTTTTAGCTTCTGGGAATATTTACTATTTCTCCAAACATTTATGAGACAATTGAAGGCAGAGCCAGCCAATGCTATTCGGCACAAAATTTCTCTTTCAGGATTGGCATCTTGCGTAAGAATGCTGCCTAGATATTTGAACTCTCTCACTACTTCAATTTCCTCATTGTTGACCAAAAGTCCCTCAGCTAAGTCAGGAATGACTGCATTTGATATTGATTTAGTCTTGTTAGCGTTTATGGAGAGTCCAACAGCATTTGCCACACGCTCAAGTTCATTTATATTGTGTTGTATATCTTCTGATTCGTGAGCGAAGAGTGCAAAATCGTCCGCAAAAACACCATACAAAAAAATAAAAACAAATATCGTCCTCATAAATAAAAAAATAAACTTTTGAATAGACATAGTTGGAAACTGAGTCTATGCATTGCATAACTATAATTTTTCAGAGCATTTAGTACTGATAATTAAGCAAAATTTTGTTTAATTACTTGGTACATGAATATTTTTGGAGTACTCGATCAAACATCGTTGGGAGCATGCACAAAATGTTCACCGGAATTTTGTTGACAAAAGGATTATTTTCAGTATATTGTTCTGGGCGGGTTCGATTTTCAATAAGTTCTTCAGATAAAATGTTCATTTTTCGTTCGCAAAATATTTGAATAAAGAAAACGTGACTAAATACTTTAGGCTGTCTGACAAATTTTAAAGTAAGTTAAACAAAATAATTAAAACAACTTGCGTTTTATTCTAAAACATTAAGAACAAATGATAGATTTGGTATAAATGCATGTGAAATCCACCACATAAGGAAAAATGTTGATAAAGCAATTCTTACTTCATGATATGCAAAATAACTCTAATTAACATATAATAATCATAAAAATAATCCAAGTTAACTTTCTTTAATGAACGCAGGGCCAAAAACACACTCTGAAAAGGTATTTCCAAGCTCATGTGTTAACCCTCTTGTGATTTCGTAGTCTTAGAAATTTGCCTATTTAAGGGTTCAGTGGTAGGCAGGAACAATAGTAGGCTGAAAAAGGCAAGACACTTTTATATGCCAAAAAACTTAACTTAGCAAAGCTTGATCTCCTGGTATTATAAATAAGGTAAAATTCTTCTTTAGCTACTTTTGACTACCTTGGAAAGGGGTTAGGTTATGAAAATGATACTTTTAGGAATGGGTCTATAGACTAAAGTAGCCTATGTGCCAAGAAGGTATTTTGAAGTAACTAACTCCACTCCTCCCCCCTCTATATTATGAAAATTATTGCACATTGCTACTTGTTTTTGCTCATATTTCATCCTATATTAGTATTATATGCCTAATCATAAATCAGTGCTTACCTTACACAATTTCAGCTTTTAACCTTGTTTAGGCTATTTAGAGTCTATTCCACATCCCTATTTCCATTTTATAGCCATCCCTTTAACTAATTACTACCTTGCTAATTTACTATCTAATTCAATTAGCCTATGGTATCAAATAAACCTGATTTGTGATGTCATATGAGATGTTCTTGGTCTTTTATTACTGCTTAAGGATAATTTGTTGGAGACACAGATGTCTCATTCTACACTGAAGTCTTTTAGTATAGAGCTTTTAAAAAAAGCTTCTCATTCTAATTAAACAGCCCTGTGTTTCAGCTGTTGCTATTAAAGAATTAGGACAAAAGTCAAAATTTAGCATAAAGAGCAGGATATTGAGGAAAGTAAACCCACCTTATATGCTTAATAATTTCTGTTTGTTTAACTTCTAATGTTGCTCCTTACTTTCAGATGAAAAAAACTTGTTTTATTATTTTTTCTTATTTACTTTCTGGTCATTTTTTAAATAGTGCTTGGAAATATTGGCTTGTGTTCCATGGAAAATTACCATTCCCATCAGAAGTTCCCTCCATAGATAGTTCATCCCACTTACCCCCTCCCCCTCCTGTCTTTGGGAATAATTATTTTTCAAGTAGTTTTATATTTATTGTAACAATTTACTACTGGCTAATACTAAAGAGTGAAGTATAACTTAGTAAGTCCATTTAAGGGCTGAATTTTACCTGAAGTTTACCTAGGTAGCAACTAGCACATTTGGACAGAGCTTCAAAAAGGACTTGGTGAGTTTTGTGTTTGTATTCTACCTATGTTAGCAATCTGGGGTGTATTTTCATCAAAATCATTGGGGGGGGGGAGTTTGAGCCAATTTTCCCAAATCAAGTGAAAATGACAGTAACAATTAAAAAATAAGCCATTTGGTACTATAAAGGTACTATTTAGTAAAACCATTATAGGGGTATTTTGTTGTACTTTAAAGGTACCTATGTACTAAAAAAACTTGTCTGTTTCTCTTGATGCTTGAATTATGCAGGTTTATCTTAGTTTTGATAGGATTTTGGAAGAAAATAAATTTCAGCCTGAGGGGCAAACTGGTGTCTAGGGGAGGGGGCAAATCAAAGTCCATGAGAGGAAGTTGCCCCCCTGCCCTATAGCAAATTATGCCTTTGAAATAAAGGAACCTTTAGGAAAGAAATTCTTAGGGGAAGAATTTAGAAAAGGATTTAGAGCATGAATTACCTCTAGCAAAGAGTTATGTCACAAGAAAAATGTCTTGAATTGCCCACTCCTCTTTCCCATCTCAAAGTATCCAAAGTTCTAGCAAAACTACTTTATATACATCTAAAGTACTTACGAGCTAGGGAAACAAAAACTTCAGAATCACATTAAGAAGAGAAATTATGTCATGGCAGATGTTGTTGAATTCTGCCTTCTCCCCTAACTAAAAAATTTTGAAAATTCTACTTTAGATACTTTTTAAATATTTCCAAAGCACTGAGAGACAGACCAGTAAAAAAAAAAAATCAGAATTGACTTGAAGAGGACAAATTCTGTTACAGGAAGATATTTTTGACTTCCCCCCTCTTCTCCAACTCAAAAATTTCTAAAATTCTAGTTTAGATACTTTAAGTATTTTTCTGAAGTGTTGAGAGATAGACCAGTATAAACATCAGAATCAACTTTAGAGGACAAATTATGTCAAGGGAAGATGTTTTTGAATTTCTCTGTCTCCTCTAACTCAAAAATTTCTAAAATTCTAGTTCAAACACTTTTTATCATGGTTGCAGCAGTAGCTGCAACCTAGTAAAGAGCAAATTTATCTCAAAATTTTGATTTTTGATTAACTGCCCTCCTTCCTTCTGGTTACTTACAAAGGGCAGTAGCAATTTTAATTTCTATTTGAATGAGCCATCAAACATCTGTTTTTGATGCTCTGGCAACCCTTTACCCTGGTACCCATACAAACAAGTGATTTTCCTTGTTGTTCAAGGTGGGAGACTAATTATCCTATGCAAGGTTTCTGACCATGATGATTCAAATGGTGCCATTCTTATTTTGATCTGACACCATTCTCTAGGAGTTTCAGGCTCTTTTTCATAATTAACATAAATTCATTTTTGCAATAGATTTATTTTTAAGACAAAGTGAAATAATAGTTACTATTCCTGAATCAGTGTCTGATGAAAATTTTTTCATTTGGCAATTTTTCTACTTTTGGCTACAATGGGCTGTGGTTTGCTATTTACTAGGTTGCAGCTACTGCTGCAATCCTGATAAAAATCTTTAAACTGGAATATTAGAAATTTTTGAGCTGGGGGACAGGAGAGAATTCAGAAATATCTTCCCATGGCATAATTTATCTTCTTAATTTGTTGCTGAAGTTTTTGTTTTTCTACCTCTGATTGCCCCTGATTGCTAATCTAGGTAGAATACAAACACACAACCCAATGCATCCTTTTTGAAGTTCTATCCAAATGTGCTAATTGCTTTCTAGGTGAATTTCAGGTAAAATTCAGCTTTTAAATGGACTTACTACTATTAAATTTTCTAAACAACTTAAAAAAATGATAAAATACTTACTTAAGTTATATCATTTCTAAAAGCATTTCTCTTTTCTTTACCCTAACCCTCCCCCCCTTATATGCAAGTATTTAGTCCAAATTATATGTTTCCCATGCACTTTTCTTTTTTCTTTTGTTAATGTTGATTCAATTTACAAGCAATAAGTTCAAAAAAGTGATGTATGACATTACATGGGAAATATATAAATTGTGCAATATATATGCCATTAAAGGGTTTTGGGGTTAAAGTAAAGTGAGACACTTTTAAGAATGATATAAGCAATTATTTTAAAGCTATTTTCAGAATTCTATAATGTTTCCTTCTCAACATCCTTGACTATACACTTGTATCAAACGAAGTAAATAGCCCATAATAGCAAAATCTCTCAAACCAGCTGGTAAAATGACTTGTCAGTTGGTAAAATCCATTGTCCCTCCCCCAAACATTTTGGACAGTAGTGCCTCTAAAGGTTGTAATGCAATAATGCTTATATAATATTCTTTATATTCAAAATATGCAATAATGTTCCTAGACTACAGTATTAAGTTTAACTAAAGTCTTTTCTATGACCTCTTTGGATGGAAGTATTATAATAAGAAAAGATTAGTACCCTACAATTCCCAATGCAACACTCTTTCCAAAAGCATAATAGCTGCTATCATGACAACTGTGCCTCCCCCCACTCCAGTAGGACCAGATTCAGTAATAATAAGTATATTTTTCAGTATATTTCAAGTTTTTCTGTTCCTTAACAAGGTGGAGTGTTTATACATCACTTACAATAATGCTCTGTGATGGATAAATATAGAGTCTGCTATAAGTTTTTGTGCTATTTTTTAGAGTAACATAACTCTTTTCTCTCATGAATAGATTAAGTATTTGTTATAAAATAATCAAGAAGAAAAAGTTATTATGTTGATAACTTCAAAGACCACACTGTCTTTCCATGACGAAAGTAAAACAGTTCAAAATAGGGATGAAACCTTTTTTACTGACAGTGAATAGATATAAAATTATTTGACTAGATATTTCGAACACATTTACAGTGTTCATCATCAGCAGTAAAACTAAAAGACATGAATAAAAATAAATACAATTTATACCTAATAAACTAATTAAATATAGTTTATTGCTCTTATTTTTTTCAGTGCAATAGCGGAAGCCAATCTCTTTGACCTTTTTGGTTTCGGTTCATCAGAGTTATTAATCTAATGATTAATAAAAAGCCAATCTCTTTGACCTTTTTGGTTCTGGTTCTTTAGATTTATCAATCTAATGATTAATAAAAAGCCAATTTCTTTGATCTTTTTGGTTCCGGTTCATTAGATTTATTAATCTAATGATTAATAAAAAGCCAGTCTCTTTGACCTTTTTGGTTCCAGTTCATTAGATTTATTAATCTAATGATTAATAAAAAGCCAATCACTTTGACCTTTTTGGTTCTGGTTCATTAGATTTATTAATCTAATGATTAATAAAAAGCCAATCTCTTTGACCTTTTTGGTTCCGGTTCATTAGATTTATTAATCTAATGATTAATAAAAAGCCAATCTCTTTGACCTTTTTGGTTCTGGTTCATTAGATTTATTAATCTAATGATTAATAAAAAGCCAATCTCTTTGACCTTTTTGGTTCCAGCTCATTAGATTTATTAATCTAATGATTAATAAAAAGCCAATCTCTTTGACCTTTTTGGTTCTGGTTCTTTAGATTTATTAATCTAATGATTAATAAAAAGCCAATCTCTTTGACCTTTTTGGTTCCAGCTCATTAGATTTATTAATCTAATGATTAATAAAAAGCCAATCTTTTTGACCTTTTTGGTTCCGGTTCATTAGATTTATTAATCTAATGATTAATAAAAGTCAATCTCTTTTACCTTTTTGGTTCCGGTTCATTAGATTTATTAATCTAATGATTAATAAAAAGCTAATCTCTTTGACCTTTTCGGTTCTGGTTCATTAGATTTATTAATCTAATGAACCGGAACCAAAAAGGTCAAAGAGATTGGCTTCCACTGTTACATTGGAAAAAATAAGAGCAATAAACTAAATGTAATTAGTTTATTAGGTATAAATTTTGTTTATTTTTATTCATGTCTTTTAGTTTTACTGCTGATGATGAACACTATATTTGTTCGAAATATCCAGTTAAATAATTTTATATCTATTCACTGTCAATAAAAAAAAGTTTCATCCCTATTTTTAACTGTTTTACTTTCGCTATTATGTTGGAAAATATAGTCTGTATGTATAGAGTCGAATGTATATTTGTCCATCAGGCAAGGTGGACATTACCCTTTAGGAATGAAATAAGTAAGTATTTGTAAATGTTTTAAGGTAGTTTTCTGAATTTTCCCATCATTTTTTTCTAACTAAGAACAAGGTGTCTTTTTATGTGTCTCTTCAAGAGCTGAAAATAAAATTTGAAGAGTAAGCAAATAGTATGTTTGGGAAGATAAAAGACACTTCAAGAGGTGTGCTCACCTTTTGCCTGGTAACAGAAAAAAAAAATCTGAGTTTACCTGTTAACCTGTTTTTTATTGTTTGAATTGTTACATTTCTTCATTACCCAGGCATTTTATTCTTTATGCACTTTATAGCATCATATTTGTCAATAAACGAGCCCAGTTTGACAAATATGTAGTTCAAACATGTCTATATGTAGTCTGAATGTCTATTCTTTAGACATAGAAACCCAGGTCATCTAGAACAGAAAAGTAAGAATATTACATACTTCCTCTTTTCCAAACTAGCAATCTTGTACAAAAATTAATGAAAATAAATTCCCTTTTAAGCCACAAAAACACACTGCCATAATAAATTAATATATCTCTTTGTGAGGAGGTGCTAGGCTTGCTCCACTGGTTTAACTTTTTTGTTTACCACAAAACACAATGCTATAATAAATTATTATATCTCTTTGTGAAGAGGTGATAGGCTTGCTCCTCTGGTTTACTAATGTTTTTAAAATTCACTTTACTTTGAAGGAGGGGCAAGAATAACTCCTCTAGTTCACTGATTTTCTTTTCACAGGTAAAGCCTCTGGACTAACTTCACAGAGTGGCTGGTACAGGTTGTCATAGAATTCTGTATGGGTCACGCCACTGGTGCTTGGTATGGGTATGGGCGTGTGAAATGCTTGGCTATAAACGTGATTAAGGGGTTGCTAAAGGTTTTCGTCTGGTATTCAAAGTGATGCCCAAAGTAGAATTGAATGGTATAACTCTTTTGCTATTTTAGTATCTCCTTCAGATGAGACAATAGAACAAAACGATGTCCAAAGTTGGCAAAGCAAATGTGCTTTCACTTTTACGCTCTCTGTTGTATGACTATAATTGTTGTGCCCTATATACACAGGGATTTAACCATTTTCAAATGAATTTTTGGGTGATACTCGCTAAACCATGGCCTCTGCTGTACCTGACAGTGGCAGAGGCCATTTTCATTAACCAGGGTTCCAATTCTTGTTTATTGTCGGTTATTTTATTGTTGTTTGTTTGTTGTCATTTTGTAACCAGACAAGCCTATAGATTACTCTGTTTTCTGTTTAAAATGAATAAAAGTAAATTATGTCTACTTTGGGGCAATATATTTTAGTGGTGACATTCAAAGTATAACCTTGATGTAGGTTACATTTTTTAAGTCCCAATTATCAGTCACCATGATCAGTCAAGTCCCAATTCAGTGCAAACAAACAACGAAATTCTAGTTGTGGACTGACTTGGTATTGCAACAAAATAAGTCCTGACGTGATATAAAAACTATCATAGTTCTGATTCAGTGCAAAAAAAAAAATGTGGTTCCGTATAGACACAAGGTTAATTCCTGACTTGTGCAAAATCAGGATAGTTCCAGTCAGCAGAATTTCAATATTGTCGGAGGAATGATCAAAGCCCTGGTTTCGTGTTCAAACAAGCCAGTGTCTGTTCAATCAAAAATGTCATATTTTAGATTTTTCTTCAGTTTCCATTAAACTTATATATAATTGCCTTATGCTTTCTGTCTCTTGTCGAATATTTTCATCTTTTTTTAACATTGGAAAAATCAGCTTTTTTCACACATTATCGCTTCTATATTTCATAAGATTATTGTACAGTTGCATCATGACATTTGTTAAAATTCAGGGTTTTAGAGTGCAAGCAGTAACTTGAATATAGGACTGTCAATGAAAGTCAAGTTTATTTTTAATAGATAGTTTACGGATTCTCGCACAGGAAAACTTTCCAATGCGTATGTTTTTACATTTGCACTGAACGATTATACGACTTACAGAAACTGCCCACTGTGACTATGAATTTGTCACAGAAATAACCCCAAAGGTGTCACTGAATATCCATTCAAAATCTAAAGGATATAAAACTACTGATTCACTTTCTGTAGCCTGTAAAATGATTCCCTGATGATATACAAATCTAAGGGTGTGGTATTTAACGCTTTTTTCAGTGGGTGGAAGGCTTTTCAACGTTTTTTTTCCTATGGAATAAGTGCACTCGTAAGTTGGTCAGAGACCTTAAATGAGTAGGAATCTTTCCATAGGCTACTATTGTTCGTTTTCTTGCCACCTCTATCACTTACTCTTCGTAATTCGATATATTTACGAGGTCAATCTTGACTTTTCTCGACAATTCCGCCATTTCACTAATAAGATTATATTTTAGAGCTGCTTTAACGAATGTCTTCTTTCACTATTTTCTGTACTGACCTTCAAACTTTGATCACCCCTTCGTCTATGGTACTCGCTACCGTCTTTTAAGCTCACTGGTTAGTCAGCTGGGTCCTTGATTCCAAAAATTCTATCATACTGGTCAGAAACGACATACAATTGGCATAGATTTTCTGGGACCTGACTAGAAATCTTCTCATTAACCTTCTTGAAAAATTTGATAATGTTTCATTCCTTGATGAAGTCATAGTCCTTAAAGGTGCCACAAAGTCCAGACTAAACGAAAGCTTCAGACCGAAATCAAAAATTGGCAAAAAGCCAGTGGCAAAGCTAGAATTTAGGCAAGACAACACTTCTGTCAAGTTTATCAGCTCAGACTTTTTTCCAGATTAATCTAAATCTGTCGGATTGAGCTTCAAATAATACAGGAGAATACTGGTGGAGCTCATGCTTAAGTACTTTTTTTTATCATGCCAGTTGTTGACCCTGTATTTTTACCAACATTCAGCAGATCTTTTTTAGCTGCTTTTAGTTCTTATGCAGGTTTGGCAAAAGTACGTTTCGCTTTTTGGGTAGATTTCAAACAACTCTCGATGGTTTGAACCTTGGTCATTAAGAAAGCACTAGAATTGCCTACTAGATTATTATCTACTGCATCCTTTAAGTTGGCGCCTTGCAGGAGCCTTGTCACAGGTAGCGTTGCAAACTTGAAAAAAAAACTGTAAACAAAACTCTTGAGATAGTTTTTTCTGATCTTTCAAGTCATATTTAAGGGTCAAGCCCCCCTCTGAGGTACATATTTCTGGGTATAATTGTAATCAGCGGGTTTGATATGACTAGAAACTGCTTTCAGATTGCATGAAAGGGATGTGTCATGGAGGTGTCTACTGGCGCCTGAAGTACAATATAAAGACAAAAAAAAATTCCCAAAATGTTCAGGAGGTTAATACCTCTTGTTACCGAGCTAACTGCAGTTAAAAAATATACAACAGGGATTCATGCGAATCTGGATTAGGAGATGGGAGAAATATGTTTCGAAAATTTATGAAGGGAGGCACAAAATGTATTTTCAAAATCTAAGGCGTGGGGGGTGGGGTCGAATCTCTTGCTATTTTCAGTTTCTTTGATGAAAATGCAATAAAAGTATTTTCCAATAAAATTTCCCATCAAAAGGTATTTTTCAAAATCAGGGAGGGGTTGGGTGGACGAAAATACCTTTTCCCCTCTCTCTCCTATTTGACGTCACTGATAATGATTATATTATATTTCACATTCCATATATTCCTTTATTCCTGTACCCCTATTGGAATATAACTATATTCCAAAGGTAGTATTTTAGTCCTAGGCATTTCTAAATTAAGATCTGTGTCCCAGGGTTAGACAAAGTGTGTTTATTTTTCTTCTTTTCAGGTTAACCCTAGCCCTAGTCATTTCTCTATAGCCCTAGGATCTTCTTTTAGGCCTAGGCATTTCCAAATTAAAATTTGTGTTCCATTTTCAGGTTCACACAAAGTATGTTTATTTTCTTCTTTTCAGATCAGCCCTAGTCGATTTCAAATTAAAATTTATGTTTTATTGTTTGGTTCAGACAAAGTATGTTAATTTTTCTTCTTTTCAGATGGACACATTCACAAGTTTCTGGCCGTTTGTCATTGGTACCCTTATTGTATGTAATTTGACATTGGTTTGTTGTGAATTTAGCCCCAAGGATGTAGTTTATGCTGTCAACTGCGGTGGGGACTATTTTAAGGATAGTCATGGGATTAATTATCAAAGTGATGAAAGCTCATCAGGAATTGCTTCAGACTTCGGAAAGCAGTTTCTAGTGTTTGGAAGGGTATCACAATCAGACTCAGTTCTGTATCAGACTGAGAAATATGATTCTGATACATTTGGCTATGATGTGCCTCTTGATGGTGATGGGGATTATGTTCTGGTTTTGAAGTTTAGTGAAGTTTATTTCAACTCTCCTGGAGCTAAGGTAAAAAGTAATTTTACTTAATTTTGACATGTTTTCAGCAAGAGTAGCAAGTTATACTTGGCAAGGGGTAAAATTTAAGACAGGGAATAAAGATTCAGGATTGGCACATAATTCCAAATTTTTAGCGGTGATAGAGTGCATGAATAATAAACACTAAAACCATGGTTTGTTTGCATTATATCGAGGGATTTATACGAATTCATACGGATTTATACGATTCATAGTCACACCTGCTGATAAAAAAGTCAAGTTTTATGAATGTCGTCATTTTTGTTGGTTTTAACATTCCACTTATATTTTATAATCGAAAAATCAAAATGAAAAGAAGTATTTTTTGAAAAGCTTTTATAAACAATAATTTCTTTCCAGCTATTCTCTGCTAATACAAGTTATGTACAAGTTTTTGTAGACCTTCTTCATAGAATGCTGTCGCCTTTATTGTCAGCCATGTGATAACGTTTTTTTTTTCAGTTCTTTATTGCCATAAAAGTGATGAGAAGGATGGCGATTCATTTTTATCGTAGATAGTCGAGGGGGATGAAATTTGAATTGCTTGTGATGCAATCGATGGAGCTTTGATGCCGTATGGCTCCATTGCCAAACGGCAATGGAGCCATGCTTTATTTGCAGCAAAAGCCAAACGCAAGCAAATCTTGGCGCCTCAAAGAGTCATGTGTGCAGTGTTTTGGGACATACATTTTACTGACTGACTTTTCTTTCGCAAATGCAAAACGATCAATAAAGAAGTTTTTTGTGAGACGCTTAAAAAGACTGCACCGAATACAGAACAAGGACCAAGGAATGCTCACAAAGAGTATGGGTTTCATTCATGATAATGCCCAGCCCATACTGCAAATGCAACCAAAGGATTCCTACAGCACTTTTGTTTGGACGAGATCTTTGCAAGACAAGATTTTGTTTCTGAAAAATGCCTATTTAAACCCAGAGTGGCCAAATCCGCACTTTAGAGTCAAAAATTACGCACATGACTTACTTTGACTTAGGGCTCCTGTTGCATGATATGTGGTGTAGGAGCGCAGCAACTTTCCTCCTCCAGGTGCACCGCTTCGCAGAAATGAGGGGGGTCTCACCAACAGCAATCTTGGTCTTCCACCTGGTCCGAGGTCTATTATTTGGTTATACATCTTCATCACCTAGAAACGTGGAGTGGTCTCCAAATGACATTGAGTCTTCAGACGACAGAGGTAGCTTTCGCGATTCGGCTGCCTAGTTCCGCGTCCACGGAGAGCCATTTATTTTTGTTTTTTAGTCAATTTATTTTAAGTCTGACTTTTGCAGCTTCTTCCCGCAGGATATTTACAGCATCTATCAGCTGTTGTATGGAATCAGTAGCGGGCGCAAGGTTGTCTGTAAAGTCTAAGTAGGTCAGGACTCGATCTCTAAATTAGAAACCAAAGGGCTATCGATCGGTTGTTCGTGTCATGACGGGCTCTATGACGCAATTAAATAATTCTGGGGTGACAGCGCACCCTTGTCGCACACGAGTTTGATGGTAAATGACGTGCTGCGCTTCCCATTCACTAGGATGCAGCTCACGGTTCCCTTGTATAGCTTTTCAAGGAGTAGACAAAATTTGGCTGGCAATGCGGGGGAGGGGGGCTATAAGCCATAGGGATTTATGGTTGGCCAAAATCAAAGGCAGCCTTAAAGTCCACAAAGGCTATATAAACTTTTCTACGGAATTCTTTTGTCTTTTCCACCAACTGTCACACTGTAAAAATCTGTTCAACAGCATACCTCTTGGGCATAAACCCGGCCTGTTGTAAAAGCGACACACAAAAACAAGCAAATATAACAATAGCCAGGAAAGATTATCAAATGGAAAGGTCCAAAACATTAGTCCAAGTCTCAGTTGCTGGGTCTTTTTTTTTTACAAGAACAAGTAACAACCTTGTCGCCCAAACTTACCGTAATGATGAAATAGTGAATGGCATCAAACAGTTCGTGTAACGAACTGTGGTAAGGAGCGACCCGGCTCAATAGTAACCGAAACTCCAATAGTAGTAACCGAAATAGTCATCAAAAGTTACGAGCCTGTGAAAATTTACCTCATTTTAGAAAATAGGGGGGAAAACCCCCTAAAAGTCATACAATCTCAACAAAAATCACACCATCAGATTCAGCGTATCAGAGAATCTTATTGTAGAAGTTTCAAGCTCCTATCTACAAAATGTGGAATTTCGCATTTTTTGCCAGAAGACAGATCACGGATGCGTGTTTATTTGTTTTTTGTGTTTTTTGTTTTGTTCTTTTTCCCAGGGGTGATCGTATCGACTGAGTGGTCCTAGAATGTTGCGAGAGGGCTCATTCTAACGGAAATTAAAAGTTTTAGTGCCCTTTTTAAGTGACAAAAATTGGAGGGCACCTAGGCCCCCTCCCACGCTCATTGTTTCCAAAACGAAAGTAAAACAGTTCGAAATAGGGATGATACCTTTTTATTGACAGTGAATAGATATAAAATTATTTAACTGGGTATTTCGAACACATATATAGTGTTCATCATCAGCAGTAAAACTAAAAGACATGAATAAAAATAAACAAAATTTATACCTAATAAACTAATTACACATAGTTTATTGCTCTTATTTTTTTCAATGCAACAGCGGAGGCAAATCTCTTTGACCTTTTCGGTTCCGGTTCATTAGAATTATCTGACATATTGCGTGGACAGAGGTCATAGCTCTTAGGTGAGGTGATATTTACTTTATTTGACCTCAGTAAATTATCATAAATTGAGTTCAATCCAAATTCACCTATATCTCTGTTTATGGAATTATTCTTGAATAGACTTTTTTTAATTTCGATTGTTTCCCTGAAAATTTGCCTTAAACCTTGGTCCCTAGAAATCAAAGAAACATTTTCAAACAAAATAAAATGATTTGGAAAATTAAAGATATGTTCCGAGAGGGAAGTTATAAGGTATTGAAAACTAGAAGAAAAACCACCTACAAGTAACTGGACAAGGGCATTGGAGAGGCGTTTTTGCAAAGGCCTAAAGGTCCGAGTCTGTTACTGGCGGGGACTCAAGGCTTGAGTTGCTGAGTAGAGAAAGCCCCATTGTAGTAGTGTTTTTATTGTATGATTTTGGCTAATCAGAATATTTGAGTATGTAATTGCAAGTACTGTGAAAATGATTAAGTATCGGTCGTTTGGATTTTAGGGTACAAGATTGGATTTTAGGGTCTAGAAATACTGAATGGTCTAAAGAATGGGTTTATGGATCTAAATGGGATCCAGTAATTGCTGCAAAGTAGTAAAGAGCAAACCACCGATTACAGGAACCGAATATCAAAGTGCGCGTTTTTGTGAATTTAAAATGTAAACGAACCGCTATTTCACACTGATTCAGGAATGGTGTCGATTATTATTGATAGACTAGTATCGATTATTATATTATAGCATTATAGCATAGTATAGTATCAAACAGTTCGTGGTAACGAACTGTAGTAAGGAGCGACCCGGCTCAATAGTAACCGAAACTCTAAAAAATGGAATTTTGATACCAATAGTTACATCAAAAGAATCGCATTTTAATGCTGATTTTAAATATATAAATTTCATCAAGATTAGTCTTACCCATCAAAAGTTACGAGCCTGAGAAAATTTGCCTCATTTTAGAAAATAGGGGGAACCACCCCTTAAGAGTCATACGATCTTAACGAAAATCACACCATCGGATTCAGCGTATCAGAGAAACCTATCGTAGAAGTTTCAAGCCCTTATCTACAAAAATGTGGAGTTTCGCATTTTTTGCCAGAAGACAAATCACGGATGCGTGTTTATTTGTTTTTTTTTTGTTTTTTTGTTTTTTTTGTTTGTTTTTTTCCCAGGGGTGATCGTATCGAATCAGTGGTCCTAGAATGTCGCGAAAGGGCCCATTCTAACTGAAATTAAAAGTTCTAGTGTCCTTTTTAAGTGACCAAAAAAATTGGAGGGCACCTAGGCCCCCTCCCACGCTCATTTTTTCCCCAAGGTCACCGGATCAAAATTCTGAGATAGCCATTTTATTCACCATAGTCGGAAAACCGAATAACTATGTCTTTGGGGACGACTTACTCCCCCGCAGTCCCCGTGGAAGGGGCTGCAAGTTACGAACTTTGACCTGTGTTTAAATATAGTAATGGTTACTGGGAAGTGTACAGACGTTTTCAGGGGGATTTTTTTTTGGTTTGGGGCGGGGGAGAGTTGAGGGGAGGGGTTACTTGGAAGGATTTTTCCATTGAGGACTTTCATGGGGGAAGAGACTTTCAATGGAGGGGGCGCAGAATTTTCTAGCATTATTAAAAAAAAAACAATGAAAAAATAAATATGAAAGTTTTTTCCTACTGAAAGTGAGGAGCAGCATTAAAACTGAAAACGAACAGGCATTATAACGCATATGAGGGGTTTACCTCCTCGTATTACCTTCGCTCTTTACGCTAAAGTATTTTTAGTAATTACAACTATTTTTTCTACGGCGTTTGTGATTCAGGGGTCATTCTTAAGGAATTGGGACAAAATTTAGGCTTTAGTGTAAAGAGCGAGGTATCGACGAGGGGTGAGCCCCCTCATATACGCAATAAAAACATAGGAATACAGAAATTCGCTACGTAAGTTAATTCGTAAGTTACGTATATTTTTTACTTATGAAAACGTTCGTAAAAAATTAAAAGTTATAGTTGCCTTTTTAAGTAATCAAAAAATTGGAGGGCAACTAGGCCTCCTCCCTCGCTCATTTTTTCTCAAAATCTTCTGATTAAAACTATGAAAAAGCCATTTAGCCAAAAAAAATTAATATGCAAATTCCTTTTAAATCAAAACATGCATTAATTCAAAAACCTCCAGAAATTAAACAAAAAACAAGTTTTTTTAAATGAAAGTAAGGAGCAACATTAAAACTTAAAACGAACATAAATTACTCCGTATATAAAAGGGGCTTTTCCTCCTCAGCGCCCCCCTCTTTACGCTAAAGTTTTTTTTACTGTTTTAAAAAGTAGAGTTAAGAGAAGGAGTCAAACTTTAGCGTAAAGAGCGGGGCGTTGAGGAGAAAAGCCCCTTTCATATACGGAGTAATTTCTGTTCGTTTTAAGTTTCAATATCGGTCCTTACTTTCATTTAAAAAAACTTGTTTTGTTTTGTTTAATATTATATATAGTTGTTTTATATTATATATAGTATTATATATTTAATATTATTATATCGATTGATTATTATTCATATTAAGATTTTACAGACTATCTGGTCTGTAGTAGGAATAAGTGTGAATAAAACTGGGGATATTTGGCTCCAAGAATTGTGTAATTCGCCTCACAAGTCAAATTCCCAGTTCAATAATCTAATTTTTTTCCATATTGCAAATTCTATAATATCAAAACGCAACTATTAAATTTTGCCTTTTTGGATTTAATTTGGTATCACGACAACCAAAGGCTCTCAATAATAAGCCATTAAATTGTTTCGAATCTCTAAAAGTACCACTTTCTGCAAAAGGCTCGTGACTGCAAAACTCTTAATCTGATGTTGTATTATGGGGTCACCTCAGGTTAATTGTATTTGGGTTTTTATGGCACTTGGTATTAACCAAGTGACATATAGCAATCGCCAATTCTGTCGGTTTGTCTGTCTGTCGGTCTGTTGGTCCCGGTTTTGCTACTTTAGGCACTTACATGTAAGCTAGGACGATGAAATTTGGCAAGCATATCAGGGACCAGATTAAATTAGAAATAGTCGTTTTCCCGATTTGACCATCTGGGGGGGGGGGGCTGGTTAATTCGCAATAAATAGAAAAAATGAAGTATTTTTAACTTATGAGCGGGTAATTGGATCTTAATGAAATTTGATTTTTAGAATGATATTGTGTCTCAAAGCTCTTATTTTAAATCCCGACCGGATCTGATGACATTGGGGGGAGTTGGAGGGGGGAAACCTAAAGTCCCGGTTTTGCTACTTTAGGCACTTCCAGGTAAGCTAGGACGATGAAATTTGGCAAGCATATCGGGGACCTGACCAGATTAAATTAGAAATAGTCGTTTTCCCCGATTTGACAATCTGGGGGGAGTGGGGGGCCGGTTAATTCGGAAAAATAGAAAAAAATGAAGTATTTTTAACTTATGAGTGGGTGATTGGATCTTAATGAAATTTGATGTTTGGAATGATATTGTGTCTCAGAGCTCTTATTTTAAATCCCGACCGGATCTGATGACATTAGGGGGAGTTCGAGGGGGAAAACCTAAAATCTTGGAAAACACTTAGAGTGGAGGGATCGGGATGAAACTTGGTGGGAAAAATAAGCACAAGTCCTAGATACGTGATTGACATAACCGCAACGGATCCGTTCTCTTTGGGGGAATTGGGGAGGGTTAAATCTGCACAAATTAGAAAAATGAGGTATTTTTAACTTACGAAGGAGTGATCGGATCTTAATGAAATTTGAAGTTTGGAAGTATATCGTGTCTCAGAGCTCTTATTTTTAATCCTGACTGGATCCGGTGACATTGGGGGGAATTGAGGGGGGACCTAAAATTTTGAAAACGCTTAGAGTGGAGGGATCTGGATGAAACTTGGTGGGAAAAATAAACACAAGTCCTAGATACGTGATTGACATAACCGGGACGGATCCGCTCTCTTTTGGGTAGTTGGGGGAGGGGTTAATTCTGAAAAATTAGAAAAAATGAGGTATTTTTAACTTACGAATGGGTTATCGGATCTCAATGAAATTTGATATTTAGAAGGATATCTTGTCTCAAAGCTCTGGTTTTAAATCCTGACTGGATCTGGTGACGTTGGGGGAAGTTTGGGGTGGGGGAACCTAAAATCACGGAAAACGCTTAGATTGGAGGGATCGGGATGAAACTTGGTGGGAAAAATAAGCAGAAGTCTTACATACGTGATTTATATAATTGGAACGGATCCGATCTATTGGGGGGGGGGGCTTAATTCTGAAAAATAAGAAAAAATGACGTATTTTTAACTTACGAAGGAGTGATCGGATCTTCATGAAACTTCATATTTAGAAGAACCTCGTAACTCACATCTCTTATTTGAAATCTCAACCGGATCAAGCGTAATTGGGGGGGGGGCAGTTGGAGGGGGACCGGAAATCTTAGAAAATACTTAAAGCGGTGAGATCAGGATGAAACTGGATGGGAAGAATAAAAACCTGTCTAAGATACGTGACTGACATAACCGGACCGGATCTGCTCTCTTTGGTGGAATTTGACGGGGGATAATTTTGAAAATTGAGGTATTTGTAACTTATGAAAGGGTGACCAGATCTTAATGAAATTTGATATTTAGAAGGATCTTGTGCTTTAAAGTTCTTATTTAAATTCCAACCAGATCCTGTGACGTTAAGGGGAGTTGGAGGGGGAAACCGGAATTCTTGGAAAACGTGAAAATTGGGATATTTTTATCTTACGAATAGATGATCGGATCTTAATGAAATTTGATTTTTAGAAAGAATTTATGTCTCAGAGCTCTTATTTCAAATCCCGACCAGATCGTTTGACATTGGGGGGAGTTGGAGGGGGAAATCTTGGAAAAACACTTGGAGTGTAGGAATCGGGATGAAGCTTGGTGGATAGAATAAACAAATGTCCTTGATACGTGATTGACAGAATCGTACTGGATTCGCTCTCTCTGGGGGAGTTGGGCGGAGGGGTTCAGTAATTTGGCGAGTTTGGTGCTTCTGGACGTGCTAGGACGATGAAAATTGATAGGCGTGTCAGGGAGCTGCACAACTTGACTTGATAAAGTCGTTTTCCCAGATTCGACCATCTGGGGGGCTAAAGGGAGAGGAAAAATTAGAAAAAATTAGGTATTTATAACTTACGAATGGGTGATCGGATCTTAATGAATTTTGATATTTAGAAGGACATCGTGACTCAGAGCTCTTATTTTAAATCCTGACCGGCATTAAGCCTCTTATTTTCCTTTTTAAATCATCTATTGATTCATAGAATTTTGTTAGAGCTCATACCATATGATCTCTTGGCTCTTAGCTCTCCTCGCCTCGTCACAAGTGCCATATGAGCTCTTAGCTCTTGTTTTCTCTTCAATTTCTTTAATAGGCTTTGAGGCTGCTAGCAAAGTCGCTAAGACGAAGAGGAAAGAACCAAACACTGTTTAGAGAACCAGGCTTCTTATTTTTTTTTCTTTTTTTTTGAGTGTGTAGAATGTGGACTGAGATTTTGCAGAGTTCAAATAGCAAGGAAATTAAATGATCAATAAACAATATAAGAGGCTATGATCAAGCATGTATAAATCTTGAATTTTAGGGGGAAGGAAAAGAACAATACCCAAAGCTTTTCTGCGCACATTCTCTGGTAGTAATTGTCATCTTTAAAAGTTTTTTTTTGCTTGATTGTATTCAAGGAATGTAGACAGAAAGTTTTTAACAACTTTTTGGTATATTTTTGTTTTAATTTCAGTGCAATTTTTTTCGTTTTCTTCTGCTTTGTTCTTGCCATAATGGTCATTTGTGGTCATTTTAAATTGTTGTTTATCATTTCTTATTAACCCTCTGCTTATTTTTGTTGTCCAGGTATTTGGTGTTTTACTCAACGATCGCCATAGAGTTATCTCGGATCTTGATATATATGAGAAGGTTGGCAAAGCAGTAGCCCATGAAGAGTATATACCCTTCAGCGTGCAAAATGGAAAAATGAATTTTAATGGCGAGTCATCTACAGTATATGATTCTTTCAGGTTGGATTTTTTGAAGGTAAAGATAATGGTGTCTTCTTTTAGCTTTAATAAATTACGGGGATTAGACTCCTCGTTTTCCATGGAGTAGAGACTTCCTTAAAAATTATTCAAAAGTTCTACAAGAATATGAAAAGTGAAATAATATCCTAGAATGTACTGCCTTTACATTTACTATTGAAACGAAATGAAAATATAGGAAACAAATTTAGTAAGACAGTGATTTTTTTTTGCAGCAATCATAATAAAAACCGGAATATTTTGGCTTCACATCCAGAAGCATTTATCAACGAGAAACATTTTTTTTTCTGGCGGGGAGGTGATGTAAGATAAGAAAAAATCAATCAGCAGGATAAATTTATTTACTTTGGCAGTATTATTAGTGAGAGGGCGTATGAGGCGATGGTATACGAAGTAGAATAGCCAAGACTCAGGGTTTTTTCACCATTGAAAAACTATTGGAAGAATATAAAGATAAGTCTGCGAATTACAAAATTGAATGCAACAGTAATGACAGCAATGAAGTATGGATCTGAGACGTGGGGGCTTTAAAAGTCTAAGGAATACAATAAGCTACACAGAAAGTATGGATTGTCCCTACTCTCTAGGGCTGTAATGACAGAAAGGTTAAGATAGCTAAGCAATAATTTACAGGTGGAAGATGACAGTAGGCCAAAGATTTGTATTTTGACAGACCATCTGAAACAAAACGAAAAGCAGGTCGTCCCCAAATCGGGCATAGACAAGGCACGAGGACGGATTCCAAGAAAATTGGAACTTCATGGGAGGAGGTAAAGATTGAAGCTTCAAGTAGATTGAAGTGGATATATGCTGTTTTGTTGGCCTCAAGCGTCTTCGTGCTGCAGTGAGATTGGACGGATTCCAAGAAAATTTGACCTTCATGGGAGGAGGTAAAGATTGAAGCTTCAAGTAGATTGAAGTGGATGTATGCTGTTTTGTTGGCCTCAAGCGTCTTCGTGCTGCAGTGAGATTGGACGGATTCCAAGAAAATTGGAACTTAATGGGAGGAGGTAAAGATTGAAGCTTCAAGTAGATTGAAGTGGATGTATGCTGTTTTGTTGGCCTCAAGCGTCTTCGTGCTGCAGTGAGATTGGACGGATTCCAAGAAAATTGGAACTTCATGGGAGGAGGTAAAGATTGAAGCTTCAAGTAGATTGAAGTGGATGTATGCTGTTTTGTTGGCCTCAAGCATCTTCGTGCTGCAGTGAGTTTTTTGTAGCAGTAGTTATCTGAGGCCATTATCTTTGGTTGACGCTCCCTTTCTCTGGCACATATTTCAAGTGTTCCCTCTAGCAGCGTCCGTTATAGGTATGGTAACGTCCAAAACTCCAGGGGCTACACAACTGCTACAAATCAACTCATACCAACTTTTTGGAGGAGGAAAGAAATATATTGTTATCTGTCAGGATTTAGATTTTCACTAGCTCGTAAGGATTTTTCTGGGGGATACTCTAGGGGAGCATTACTCGCTTTTGCCCCTCCTCCCCTTCTGATGCTAACGGGGACCAACAGTTTCTTAGGTAGATAATTTTTTTGAACGAGTTGAACCAAAGCCACTGTGGAGAAAATAGCGTATTTAAAATGCTTAAGCTGGAAATAAATAGTTTTTTCAATACAAATAACTTAGGAGAACAGGCAGAACAAATAAATATAAAGAATGAAAAAATGGTAGATTCATCGTTTACGTATGAGGTTATATCTTCAGAGTTTTGATAGAATTACATGTGCTTAAAAATTTCTACTAGCAGTACTTTCTTAAATAATTGCACTGATTTTCCAAAATATAGAAAACTCGTCGAAATTGAAAGAAAAAACGTGACAAAACGGAAAGCTATTATTTGAGTTTAAGAAAGCTCTAGGAGAATAAAATATTTTAGTTTTTATGACAAAAATTTAATTTGTTCCACATTTTTATTTCTTCCTCAGGATACATTTGGCTCTTTTCATATCGACTGTATAAAAGTCACTTTCTGTTTTAGGGAGAATTGGATAACCCGAAAATCAACGCTTTCTACTTATATAAAGGAGATATTAAAGGTATTGTAATTATTTCTTTGGTTATATTGATAATTGTGTTTGAGAAGGCCTTAGAAAAGCCCTATATAGAAAAATACATCACATAAAATGTTGAAAAGACTGTTATTGGAATTGTCATTGCTTGGGCAGCTCAGATCTTTGGCACTCTCAGGTTGCCTCTGGTAAACTTTCCTTCATATCTTCTTGCCTTGGAATTGTTTTTTCTAGATGATGAATTTCTCTTTTCTTGTTAACCTTCCAACCATCCTTTCCTTGTGAACCATCTGACCTTTTCCTTTTCAATCTTCCAACCATCCAACTTACTTTTTTCTCAACCTTCCTACCATCCGACCTTTCTTTTCTTGTTTACCTTCCAACCATCCACCCTTCCTTTCCTTGTCGATCAAATGACCTTTTTTTGTCAATCTTCCAACCATCCAACCTCCTTTTTTTCTTCCACCTTCCAACCATCTGACCTTCCTTTTCTTGTCTACCGTCCAACCATCCAACCTACTTTTACTCGCCGACCTTCAAACCATCCGACCTTCCTTTTCATGCCAACCTTTCAACCATCCAAGCCTCCTTTTCTTGTCAACTTTCCAACTGACTAGCCTTCCTTTTCTTGTAAACCTTCCAATAATCAGACCTTCTTTTTTTGCCATCTTTCCAACCACCTGACAATCCTTTTTTTGTCTACCTTCCAACCATACTACTTGTTTTATCAGGGCAATTTTCCAACCATCCGTCATTCCTTTCTTGTCAATCTACCAATCATCCAACTTTCCTATACTTCTTAACCTTTCAACCATCCAACTTTACTATTCTTACCATTTTTGCAACCTCCCAAAATTACTTTTCGTGACTGTGTCTTTGGAAAAGAAATAATTTCTTCGCGTCCTGCATCAAATTTCCGCAATTTTCCTTTTTTCCAAGCTTGCTGCTTACCTTGTTGGCTTGCTGTTGACTTCTTTGGCTTGTTGAAATTAAACAAAAAAAAACAAGTTTTTTTAAATGAAAGTAAAGAGCGACATTAAAAGTTAAAACGAACAGAAATTACTCCGTATATGAAAGGGGCTTTTCCTCCTCAGCGCCCCGCTCTTTACGCTAAAGTTTATCTTTCTCTTAACTCCACATTTTAGAACAGTAAAAAACTTTAGCGTAAAGAGCGGGGCGTTGAGGAGGAAAAGCCCCTTTCATATTTCCATGTTTAAGGACTAAAGTTCAAGCCAAGTTTTTGCAATTTAGGATTATGATAAGAAATTTTGATATACTTTCTTACATGCTACACGTGCTAATCGAGTTCAATGTGAGCATATCAACCTGATTAAGTTCCGTTTGATTCATAAAATGTACTAAATCTGCGATGTAGTTCATAAACGAAAATATTACATATATCCTTTTAATGATGCATGAAGGATATATCCTTGAGGGAACGAGATAACTCATAAGTTACTATGCCTAACTCCTTAGCGAGTTAATTTAACTATGGAACCGTTCTGGGAAGACGACTTCCACCAATTCTCCGTTGGGCATGCTCAGTTCATAAAATGGAAGGATGTACAGTCAATACGTTGGTAATCTATTTGGGTAAGGAACTTTTTCAAAAGGTCAAACAAATGTCTCATCAAGCTGATTTTTGCCTTAAGAAAGATTGTTAACTGATGATCTGGATTGTGCAAAGCTTACAGAAAAGATACCGTGCCATGGGGATACAGTAAAAAAAGTTAGTTATAATTGCGAATGAATCGAGTTAATGAGACATATTTTTGTTAATATCTTAGAACGAGGTATTGAGCTCCAAATACTACTCCTTCAGCTAACTAGTCTCTGCACATCTAGGAATCGGGATATTTTTCAGCTCAAATGGCATTATCCTGTCAATTGGCATAATTAAAATCTCAGTTAAATCTCAAAATACATACTATGCTTATCGGTAACGCAACTTCCTCATGAAATAATTTACTGTGGTGAATTTTTTCTTTCGCTGACAATATTTTCGTCTACGCAGACTGGTTAATTAGTTAGTATTTAAAAAATCCACTATTGAGAGGAGACATTGGGCTGGCTTACCAATAAATTTTAACCGTTGGATGCGATATGGTTATAAGGTTGAATTTTCCTTGATTTGATTGGGAGGATAGTTTTGCCGGGCCACCGGAGTCCCCAATTGGTTGAAACCCAGTGGGACGTTCTTCTCTTTTCAATGTTCACAGAAAAAATCCCTTTTAGATCAGTTCTTATTGTGAAAAAGTTGTGCCAGCTTAGTCCGTCAAAGAGACAAGCTTTCTTGAGTTTGTTTTAATTCGGATGGCAGTTCTTTCCTGATTTTAAGGCTAGTCTTAGTTTAATTAGCTTGTCTAAGAGATAAACTATTAAATGTGTTCTAAATTAGAAAAAAATGGCATTTCGTCTCGAAACAAGCAAGGTAGTTAAGTACCTGACAAAACGGAGTTTCAAACTTTGACCGAGCTAGACCTGGCACGCGGCAGGCTTCTATGTATGGTTTCTCATCGTTACTTGTCTTCTAGTTACAGACGTGAGCCTCTTCTCCTCGCGTTTGGATTTAAATTCCCGCACGGATTATGAATCATTCTCTTTAAGACTAATTCTCCTAATCGTTTGAATTTGGAGTTTCAGCTGAAATAAGATCGTCAATTATAATCGGATTATGGATTCGATCCTGTGGACTCATGATCAATAGCTAATGCATATGTGGTAATCCACGTTTTTCAAATTCAATCTTATGCACATATGCTGCTACGTTCCCAAATATCTATCCTTTATCAATATCATTGATTATATTGTCAAATTTTAGTTTTGCAATCCAAGCAATGAGATCTGGACAATCTTGAGGGGACTGTTCTATAATAGAGTTATCGTCAGTTTTAATGCTTGCTTCTTCTTTAAATTTAGGCCAATCAGGATTGCAAGTCACAATAATAAAGAAATCTGGGGGTCCGAGGCGACGAGCAATAGCCAAGGCGTCTTCAAAATGTTCAGTAAAGTAGCGTGTAGATCCGACGAATGATAACGTTAGTAATACTTTTTAACCAACGAATGCATCCTGTTTGGAGGCTTTTCTGGTTAAGTTTTTCTGGTTTGGAGACCTGTTTGGGGGCTTATATATATATATATATATATATATATATATATATATATATATATATATATATATATATATACTACTACTACTACTACTACTAATAACTCACTGCAGCACCAAGCCGCCTGAGGCCAACACAGCTACGCACGCTCCTCCTCCAACCTAATCTATTTAAAGCCTCCCTCTTTACACCCTCCCAGGAAGTTCCCATTTCCTTTAAATCCTTATTTATGACATCCTCCCAACCCAGACAAGGACGACCTGCTTTCCGTGTAGCCCCAGACGGTTGGCCAAAGAGGACAATCTTCGGTAATCTGTCATCCTTCATCCGTAGAACGTGGCCTAGCCATCTCAACCTTTCTTTCATTATAGCCCCAGAAAGCGGGATTGAACCACACTTTTCGTACAACCTACTGTTTGAAATACGGTCAGTCAGCCGGGTACCCAGAACAAGCCGTAGGCAATTTCTCTGGAAAACATCTAGTAAATTTTCATCTGCTTTTCGGAGTGTCCATGCTTCAGAGCCATATTTGACCACTGTCATCACTGTAGCTTCTAATATTCTAATCTTGGTTTGTAGGCTTATCTTTCTATTCTTCCAAACTTTTTTTTAACTGTGAAAAAACACCCTGAGCTTTAGCTATTCTACTTTTAACATCTTCACTGCTCCCACCATCTTTACTAATAATGCTACCAAGGTAACTGAAGCTCCCAACCTGATCAATCTTTTCGTTACCTAAGGTCATCTGTTCATCTTCACTTATTCCTAACCTTAGTGACTTAGTCTTCTTAACATTAATTTTCAAGCCTATTTTAGCACCCTGAACTCGTAAAACCTCTAAAAATTCATTCATTTTGCTCACACTTTCATCTAATATGCTTAAATCATCAGCATAATCTAAGTCCAGGAGCGTTCTTCCTCCCCATTTGATTCCATGGTCTCCAATTGCCTTTCCTGTGCTCCTTAAGACGAAGTCCATCAAAATGATCCATATAAAGGGGGATAGAACACAACCCTGCTTAACTCCTGATTTAATACAAAACCAGTTGCTAACCTCATTTCCTACCTTAACCGCAGCAGTATTATTCTCGTACATAGCGCAAATCACTTTAATGTATTTTTCTGGTATACCATATAACGATAAGACCTTTGTTAACGCTGTTCTATCAACAGAATCGAAAGCTTGCTCATAATCGATAAAACTAAGGACCAAAGGTGTTTGACAACGAAGGGACTTCTCAATTATTAACCTAAGAGTGAAAACATGGTCGACACATCCTCTACCTTTTCTAAAACCGCATTGTTCTTCCCTTAAAACTTTATCTACAGCATGTCTCAGTCTAAAAAGTATCATATTACTCAGTAATTTGCTACCTACAGAGACCAGACTAATGCCTCGATAATTCCGACATTCACTCTTGTCACCTTTCTTATACAGTGGTTTAATTAAGGTTTTCCTAAAATCATTGGGTACTTCCCCTTTTTCAAAAATCATGTTCATAATCTTCAGTAGCTTATTCCTAACCTCAGAGCCACCATATTTAAGGAACTCATTAATCATACTATCAGCACCTGGGGCCTTATTATTTTTTAATCCTTCTAGTACTGTCGCTAATTCTTCCTCACTAAACAAATCTTCCTTCACATCCAAGGTATCACAAACTTTTTCATTTTCATCTATATCTTTTCCTGCAACTGTATCTCGGTTTAGCACATTCTCAAAATGTTCCACCCATCTTTCTTTAACTTTTTCCTTATCACTAATTGTGACCCCAATTCTATCTTTAACTGGGACTAGTCCGGATCGGCTATATATATATATATATATATATATATATATATATATATATATATATATATATATATATATATATATATATATTGATTTTTCTTTGGCCTTCCACATTATTCAAAATCCAGACCGTGTAAGCAAATCCCCACATTCTTTTAGGAAGGCAATTGATATTAAAAAACATCCATAAATGGAGACCTTGCTCTAAATAGAGATACTAGAGATATTCCTATAAACCCAATTTACAATAATTTAAAACTAAAGGATTCAAATAGCATTTTTCTTCAGTTAAAACTAAAATCATCTGACTACACTTTTAATGAAAATTAGGTCAATAGACAAGCCAAGTCAATCACTAAGCAGAGAATTCTTGCCTAATCTAGTTAATGAATAGTCTTCCATTTATTCTGGCTTGGTTTTTTGGTTTGTTTGGTTCAGTCTTTCTTCTGCTTAGTTAGAGCTAAATCACATGATTACTTTTCCTTCTTTTTTTTTAGCATTGAAGACGGCTGGGTGGAAGTCCCTGATGAAATATCTACCTCTATCATTTTCGCTCTTATTTTGTCCGCTGGCTGACATTATCCTGATTTTTCTCAGCTATTTAATTGTACTATTTTCTTTCTTTTTTGTCATAGGTTAATCCTGGTTGTAGCCCTTTCTGTCTTTCACAGTTCACACAAATAATGCAATCTTATTTCAACTAATATTTCACCATTTTAAAATTATAATTACCAGTACTATAATACCCTTTATCGCTGTCATAGCAAGAGGCCTAAATCAGATAGACGTTCTTTTGAACCAGGGGACACAGCCATTCACAAAAACAAAATTATACTCAATCCTTTTTCTGCAAGCCTCTTCGCCCTTTTGTTTTCTAAAAATTGCAGGTTTTCGTAAAATATCTAAGATACCGATAAAATACGTAAAACACCAGTAAAATAGGTAAAATACGTGCATTACGTAATTTATGTAAAATAGAAAAAATACCCATTTTACGGGGGTCTTTAAAATTACGGTTAAGTACGTAATTTGCCCAATTTTACCTTGATCAATTTTTTGTAGAGTTACAACTCTACAAGTGTGTTATATATATTTCAGCATTTTGTTGTAGGAGTTTCCAATCCCCTGTTTATCTATGGCATTAACATTCCAGATGTTCCTCGTTTGCCTCCACTGTCATCAGCGGTCAAATCAGAACAGTTCAACGAAGAACAAGAAGAAGAAGACGAGCCAATTGTCCCTAGAGATAAAATTCTAAGTGGTCCAAAGGCAGAAGATCCATATATAAATGACGAGACATCGCTGGTGTTACCCGTGCTAGTTGCTATTGGTTGCGCGGTCCCAATAACTTTATGCTTATGGAAACTAGGTTAAACCTTATAATTTTAGTGGGACGCTTTTAGACTGCTCCTTGTTTTTTAATTTTGTTTTATCAGAGGTATATAAATGACGACATATATAAATGACGAGACATCGCTGGTGTTGCCCGTGCTAGTTGCTATTGGTTGCGCGGTCCCAATAACTTTATGCTTATGGAAACTAGGTTAAACCTTATAATTTTAGTGGGACGCTTTTAGGCTGCTCCTTGTTTTTTAATTTTGTTTTATCAGAGGTATATAAATGACGAGACATCGCTGGTGTTGCCCGTGCTAGTTGCTATTGGTTGCGCGGTCCCAATAACTTTATGCTTATAAAAACTAGGTTAAACCTTATAATTTTAGTGGGACGCTTTTAGACTGTTCCTTGTTTTTTAATTTTGTTTTATCGGAGATATGGATTAACTATTAAATCGGTATTTCACCTGTTAAAATATTGATGAAAAACATTAATCTTATTATGTTTTGAACGCGCAGAAAAAGTTCAAAATAAAAAACGTGAATTCGACGCTGAGATTTTGTCACAGTAGACTTCAAAGAAGGTAGCGCACACTTGGATCCAAATTCAATGGCAGTACCTTGAATTACTATCTCTGTTTCTGACAAAATGACATTGAGAAACTCAAGATAATTTAGATTCTCCTGGGTAGAATTGTGGATCTTTTTTCTACTATCTTAATCCTAGTGAACTTAAGGTCTATAACTTAAGGTACTTCTAAGAACTGATGTCAATGTTTAAGTCATGGGTCACAAAGAAAAGATGCACAAATAGCACATAGCTTTCTGTATATGATATTCTGAGGTATTTAGTTCCATTTGAGTGGCTATTAAGGTCACTTGAGGTTCAATATTGAGATCTCACTCTTTTACTTTTGACAAACTATTTCTAAGGTAATAACAGTTGAAAGGAATATGAAGACAGGAACGGGAAGTGGTCAAATGGATCTTTCCTTGTTGAAAAAAAGGGAAGAGAAATCGTATGTAGTGTGACAGAATTAACTTCTGTTTGTGAAGTAACTTGTAAGCAAAGCGTTTGTGAAGTAGCGCTAGGCTTTGAAATTGATTGCCAGATTCTAGATTTTTATATTCTAAATACCCTTCTCTTTCATTCTAAGCCCCACTTTTAGAGACTGTTCCACAATTCTTGTACACCATTGTTCCAGATATAATAGATTTTTAAGTAAAATATTTTTAAGTAACCTTAGTTGGTGGAACTTATGCAAAATAGTGTTACAAACTTGTGCATTTAGGCAATCTTGAGTTTTGCTTTAAACCTTAGTATACAGATGCTAAATTTTAGATTCAATGAAAAACATTTCTTTTGTATTAAGATTATCCGTTTGTAGATCATTGTAGATTTTGGCTGTTGAGTTTAATTTCAGACGCCTTAGGAAACCGCTTTTCTGCCCCGCCGTTTTAAGACCTTGTAAATGACCAAAATTTTTGTTTAAATTAGCAAATTATTCAAGTAAAAGGCATTTACTTGAACTCTGGATAATGTTTTGAAATGAGACTTCTGGAAGAGACTAGCCTTAATCAGCTATGTGACTGATCACATTTCCCAACGAAATTATTTTTACTTTGTACTGATTGAATTTCTCAGCGATAAAAGGTTTACTTAATAAACAATAACCTACATTCCGTTTTTGAGATACTGGTGAATTTTGAATGTTTTATATTAATTAACATGAATAAAAGTGAAAATACCGCTTGATCAATCTTCTAGTGCTGTTTCAGGATATACTATCCGCTTTAAGTGCAAACTCCATTTTGAGTCCCCAATGGATAAATACTTGCATATATCAATAACAAAGGGGTATTGCTTCATTTAACTCGTCCCATTTGATGGACACCATTTTTAAGAATAGGACAACTACTTTCTCCCATGGATTTATTAGCATTTGCTCTAAAATAACACCGAACAAAAGTGTCGCGCTATTGAAAAATATAATTTGAATACATAGGCTAGATTTGGTTATGCTTATCTATCAGAGGAAACAGTGGTAAAATGAGGCAATATGCTCTTGAGAATACTACTACTACTAATAACTCACTGCAGCATCAAGCCGCCTGAGGCCAAAACATCTATGCACACTCCTCCTCCATCCTAATCTATTCATGGCCTCCCTCTTAACTCCCTCCCAGGAAGTTCCCATTTTCTTTAAATCCTTATTTATGACATCCTCCCAACCGAGACGAGGACGACCTGCTTTCCGTGTAGCCCCAGACGGTTGGCCAAAAAGGACAAAGGCTCTTAGGAATGAATAGGTAATTATTTATTATCGTGTTTAGGTAGTTTTCAGCATATGTGGTAACACCTCTCTAATAAAGAACACGGCATCACTTTAATATACTAAGTGCACTAAAAATTAAATCTGATTCTTTAAATCGGATAAGTGGAAATTTGACAACCGTATAGTCCTAAAAAAAAATTAGAGAACCTGGGAACTCAAATTTTTATGAACAAGACCTTCTTGTGCAGTTTTACACGATTTTAACACTTAGCGGGCCCTAAGCTTAGAAATAAGCCGTGCGTGTTATAATCAGGAGATAATGACCACAAAAAAAGGAGTCGAGTTTGAAACTAAGCAATGTTTGGGAAAAATCAGCAGAAAATTAGCGAAAGAAATACTCACGGAGCTCTAGAACTGTAACCTCCATGATTGCTGTACAAAAAGACAAACACAGGTATTAAGTGGTAGTAAACTGGGTAAAAAGAAACAGGGAATAAATAATCATAATTGTGTAAAAAGATAACCCTAACATCTTTTATAAATAGGAATTGAAAAGAAATGCATTTCATCTTTGAACATTTAAAAATCTAAGCTCTACACTAATATGTTTATTGGTAAAATTCTCTTAGATCAACACTTTAAATTATTAACTAACTTACCTAGGACGACAGGAACATATTTTTAAGAAAGACTAACTAGGATATTCTGTTTTGTTATATTAATTCATAAGTTTATTCTGGACATGTCATTAGAATCTTGCTTCCTTTTAATTCTGAAATTATCGCTTGTCTTTCTTAATTTTGACATATTTTCACTAGCCTACGTCTGATCAATTGTGAACGGTTGTGACAGCCCATTGATGGCTGTGATTCTCGACTGTAAGTTTTGGGTAAATTGGGCGGTACAGTCTTTCGGCTTTTGTGTAAGACACGAAAGCTTTCTGATTCTTTTTTTCACGATTCCATGTGCAACAAGGAAAAACTTTACACAATGAAAAAAAAATCTTAACAACCAGAAGAAAATTTGTAGAAAATCAGGGTTTCAGGTATGAATAGACCCAATGTAAGATGGAGCCAGGGGAGAAAATTTCCATTCCGAGGTCCTTGGTACTTTAGGGTTCTTTTTAAGCGCTCAAAATAAAACTCCTGCCGTACGTGATTAGTATATTCGGAAAGAGCATGGAAAGACATAACGAATGATGGGTTCACCTTGATTTTTAGCTGAGTAATCTAAAACATTCAAAATAAATCCGCATATTAATTATGGTCTGGAAACGTTTATATTTCTTTAAAAGGTATTGCGAAAGATTTTTAGTCCAGAATCTGAGCGGTGGATTTTGTGTCGCAAGTAAGGTATTATAGAAACTCTTATCGTCTACTTTGAGACAACGTTGTTTCGGAAAACTTTATAGTCTTATTACCATCCCAAATGTCTATCATCCATGATATGTTAATTTATATTTTTTTAGTTTTGAATGTGACGCACAATGAATGAATCGTCGTTCCTGTTGTATTGGTTGACTAGGTTTGAAAAACCACCACAATTGGGCTGTTCAGAAGCCAAAACGGTTGGTCACTATTTACTTTTCTATGTCTAAATTTGGCATTAATCCAGTTTGTTCACTCTTATTTTCCCATTTTAACTCTGAGGAACTTTAGATTGTTCCAGAACTTCAAAATTAACCTGGGAGTTAGGAGTGGAAAATCCTTCGAATCAAGAAAGCTCTTTCGACCTGGTTAGTAAATGGGAGGGATATGAGCGGTAGATCTGACAAGGGTTCGTTGATATGTAACATGTTAAGGAACTTACGTGTATGGAAGGGCATCTCAAGATAGTGAAAAGGAAAGAGAAGCAGTAAAAGTCAATTATTCCCATAAAATGGCTATAAAAATGTCGGATATACAGCTAAAAAAATGTGACAAAATGATTTAAGTACTTATCAGTCTTTTGTATTCTTCTGATCTTGCCATGGATCATTTGCATCTGTCTTCAGCACGGCAATGTTGTCAACACTACTGATAACTAGCAATTAAGTTTAAAATGTTCCAACCAATACTTGATTAGGTAGGTGCTCCTATACTCCTGTTCGAGTTCGGAAAAGTTGTGCAGGATTAAATTAGAAACGCATTCATATGAATTGTGTTTCTGAGGTTTTGCCAGCCTTGAATTGGTTTTACGTCTTTTACGTTTTTCACGTTTGATTTGATTTTACGTCTGTGATTTATTTTGTGTCGGTATTCTGTGTGGATTTAATATTTCTGTTTTTTAAAGCCTTTTAAGTTGATTAATAATTGTTTCTAATGCGTTATAGGCCAAAATTTTGTGGTGTTTTAAGTGTTGTTCCGATTTTGTATTGTTTTGTTCTTATAAATATAAAAAAAGACTCTGGGAGTCTGATGTTTCATTCAAAATTATCTGTTTCAGTTAAAGTGTTAAAAGTCAAGTAACCGACTTTTCCAAACATAATTTTTTATTAACAAACAGGCTCTAGAGTTTTATTGTCGAATAATCAGTGTCAAATGAATGCTGGTAAAAAAAAAATTCAAGTTAAAAATCAAGTTCTAATTCGTTAATCTAATGGTTACTTTTTCTGCTTTCTAATTAATGATTAACAAGGTAAAGAATAGCGGCTTTTCTGAAGTAGACATACTTGAACAAAAAGAGAGACACTTTTAGATTACTAACTTTCTGTGCATCTTATAATTGTGGTCGCGTTTTTGACAATTTATCCCCGACCCCCCTTTAATGATCTCATACAGTGTTAGGCTGTATAAAACAATAACCAAAATAATGATGGAATTCATATTTTATTATATGCAGCAATTATCAATAAACTATATTGCCTTGTTTTTTCCTATTTTACCTGTTTTAAAATTAATTTTCATTAATTATTATGTTGTTTTTTGTTGTTGTTTTTCACATAGCCCAAGGTTATATGAGACCATTATAGGTGAGCAAGGGATGAATTGTCTAAAACGTGGACAAAATCAAAAAAATTTAAATAAAATTAGCAATCTAAAAGTGTCTCTCTTTTTGTTCTAGCATGTCCCTTTCTGAAGAGCTGCTATTCTAGACGATCTTAGACAATGGTAGCTAACAAGTTTCGGTTAGATTGTGGAACGGAAATGTCAGCCAATAATTCTTAGAAATGCACTAATTGAATGGAAAATTAAAAAACAAAATATTCATGGTTAAAAACTGAAATCTTACCTTGAGTTTCATGGTAAAACTAATACATCTAAATTTAAATTTATGCTCAAGCGCATCTAAATAAATAGGAATTAAATGTTCTTCATTTAGCGTGAAATTAGTTTTTCAAGCTAATAGATTCTCTTCTCGCCACCTAACATATCAATACTGAGGGGCTAGACCCAGAAATTCCGATCAAACATATTTTCTCAGCGATTGGATGAAATCCATCAGGTGTCTCGAGCTTGAATTCACATCCAAGGCCATCTATAAAGGGATCTTTTGTTGGGACCCCAGTTTTAGCTTGCAAATGTTGACCCTGTCTCAAAAAGACAAGGATGTAAGCAAGCAGGTATGGTGGTGAGAATCATGGGTGCATACAGGGTCACCACATCACTTAGTAAAACTCATTATTTAATGACAAAGTGCATTTGCACGTCATGGAAAGGCAGTATGGTCTTCGAAAATACCTGTTTCGTAATCTCACCGTACGGGAAAAGTTTACTGTCAACCTTAAATGATAGATGATAGAATAAGCTTCTGCGGAGCTCGCGAGAATTCAAACTAGTAAGAAACGTGCTTGCAAGAGTAAATATTTTGCATATCAGCCTAGTGCCTGAACGAGATTAATTTTCAACCATTAATAAAGTAAAGGTGCACAGACACAGCAAAGCTGAATGAATTGTATACTGGAATGGAAGAAATGATTAGTTTCAGGCTATCCTATCTTGCTTCTTTTGGGGAGTCTCTCTCCCCTTTAAACTCAGTGGCAATTCTTGTCACATTAAAATATAGTGCACTAAACATGTAATAATCATAGCCACAGTCGCCGTCATACAAATTTATACTCAATGAACAAAAACTATTAATTAAAAAACGACACTCGAAATAACATAAACAGAGTTAAACTAACACTCAAATATTTAAACTTTTACCCTTCTGAAGAAAAAATAATAATAAATCATTAGCAAATAGAAAGATTAACAAATTAAAGAAATTCACGGGAGCCATTGGCGCGAAAGGAGGATTTCATGATTCCATGAATGTGTCAAAATATTGACTCCAAACTTAAAACGTGATTCATCTCGGCTTGCCGAACGAGTTGCAAGGGAAAACTATTTTAAAAGAAAGCAATAAAGGACTTTGAGGGACTGAAAAAATTACCATAAGAGCTTAGTATTGGATCCTTTATCGGAAAGTCTTTCTGATCTGAAGTCAGGTCGTAATGCCAAACGGACAAGCATATTCAAGCAGTGGTCGGATAAACGTAAGGGAAATACGCGACAGGAAGGGGGTGTCAGGACACTATGACGAGTAAGGAGCTTTAAAAATAGAATATGTTTCCCCCACTTCAGGTCATCTCTGAGGTATATTCCTCGAAGTTGATGTCCTTGACGGTGCAACCTGAAACATTCTGCGGAGTAAGAGATGAGTTGTCCCTTGGGAACCAAAAAGTTAATACGAGTGATTTTTCGCAACCATTTTGTCCTCCTCCGCTTGGCGTGACAAACCTGACATGATTCTATCTGCCTTGCTTGGAACATTTGTTTCAAACCAGCGCCAACACGATAAATCATCAACGAACTTCAAGCGATACACCTCATCATTGGTCAACTCATTTACCGTAACCAAAATAAGCAAAGAGTATAAAATTGTCCCCTGAGGAGCTCCACAGTAGATTAGCTGGGGGTCAGAACTATTCTTATCAAATATGTATCAAGATTAAAATTTTCCAGTAGCTTGCAGATAAGGGTTATTGAAGATCAAGTTGAATTATCTTGTCAAGTCAATATAAACGAGATTACAAATCTTTTATTTCTTAGTGTAGCCTAGCCTGTTTCCCAGTCCCATTAGGCAGCCCATATGTAACCTTTATTGAATGAGGTAAATGAAAAAACGTGGATAGCTTCTTTTCTCACACTCTGTTACTTGTTCATTACTTTTTTTTGGCAATTCGAAAAATAAAAGGGTTGCTGCAGTCGAAGCAAGGCTTGTCAAATTTCTGGTTGAACATGATCTACTCTATCCACTCTCCGACTTTTTGCTGAAGCTTGTGAAAAGTACGCCAGGTTCAAACATGCTGTGCCGTGTCAGTTCGAGAAGCACAAAAGCAAGCACCATTGCTGAACAGGCATATATTTTCATGAAAAGCTTCGTAACAGCCTGAAAACTGACCCTTTTCCTACTGTATATTGACAAGACAACAGATTCACCTGAAGCAAACAACTCTGGTCGTGTCAGTTTCTGAGATGTCATAATGGATTTACAGGTAGATTTACTTGCACTGGCAAAGGGTAATGATCGATTAGCATCTAGTATTTCAGTCATTTGGTGGGAGTGATGGATGATGTTAAAAAGACGGGTGTTTCCTTACAGAACAAGATCAGAGGGTTGTACATCAATGCTATGATGGGAATAAATCACTTAGTGAAGAAGCTTGTTGAAGAAAACTATCCATGGGTTACATGAGTGAAATTTACCCACCATTTATGCGCCTTTGTTGCAAGTCATATTTGTAAACAAATTCTAAAAGTCTGGGAGTTTATTCAAAAATGACCGCAATCATTCTTGACGAAGCGCAAAATGACAAGATACATGTAGGAAAGAATTTTTAAGCCTTCACTCAGACAGAACAACATAGATTCCTCGCTTTGGCTCCCACCTGTCGGTTTTTATTTGAAAACTGCAAGCTGTATTCTCGAGTGATAGGATACTCATACGTTGAATTGGGAGTTTTTGTTCTTAAAGATCCCTCACATGTTAACATCAACCAAGTTTTAGATTGTTTTCACTTCTGTACTAAGATCTATGACTCCCTCCATTTTCTGTCCCTAAGTTCTAGTTACGAGCCAATAGTCCCAATTCTTCAACAATTATTTGATTACTATGACTCTGATATTTGAAATAAGGTGAAGATGGAGTATGAATGACAGTTGGGACGAGGCATGGCTTGAGTTTATTCGACCACTGACAGAAGACAGAACCCAATGGAAGCATTTGGTCCAGCAGCTTCTTGATGCCGAGTTAGACTGAATAGCCTGTGTCTCTTTTAAGTAGCTAAGGAATGACAATCCATGTAAAGTGTAACTTTATCTGAGTTTTGAGTCTTTAAATACTGAACGTCTTTGACATTGTGGTAGATCGTTTCAATATCTTTAATTTGAAACCTCAAGCTGGCGGAGTAATGTCTCAAAATTCATGCAATACTATTTTCATTGTTAATGTCAAATGTCATTTCTGATCACCTTTTTGTTTTTTAAAGTCAAAACTGACGTGCAATATCATCTTAGTTCAAATTCTTTTGTTGACATTAAAAACGGAACACGGTCTGAAACGTCAGCTATAAGGTAGTTGGAGCCGTGACAAGGGGGAGTTAGACCTGGGATTTGTCCAACATATCCTTAAAATGAAGGCTAAAGCAACCTCAAATGAGTGCATTGCTATAAATCAAAATATTTTGTATAGTAAGGCCAATTTAGGTCTTGACGAGTATGATACACTGTCTGATACCAAGTGACCTTTATCTATCAATATGAATGATTTTCTATTAGCGTTTGTATTACATTTAATGCGATGATTACCATTAAAATTGACTACAAATCCAGTAGATGTACATGGAGTGAGATGCAATGTTTTCAAGCTCTCATGTCTCACGTCTCCAAACAACAATTTTCAACGTTTGTTCTGGATCCGTACATTACTCATTTTAACTGAAGATGTATCGGTCATAGAATTAAGCTTTGGGAAAGGAGGGGTATGCTTCAAGAAAAAAGTTGCATAAATTTATGTCTTGAACACTTGTGAATGTACACAAACGTGTTGCTACCTTCTTTTCTTTGGGGCGATGGAAAGAGTGAAAATATGCTGACAAATCAAAATCTAAAACATGCTGATGATTTTTTTAAAGCAAATAAACAATGTATCTCGAAACAGCGAAATTTGTACAAAGGTATCATTGCAAATTATGGTATTCTATTCATTTACTTTTTTGATAAATATCTTAAGAAAGTAAGTTATGCAAAAGTACTTCTGTGGTGCAAACTAGGATCTAGATTTAAAAAAAAAAATGCGAAAAATCAGTATATGGGTCGGGAACACCATTTGAAAAAAAACTTTTAAATCCAGCATTCTCATCTTTTGGAGTGGGTTAAACAGTATATTTTCTTGAAAAAATGTGGAGGAAAACTGAGAGTGTAAACTGGTACATTTGACCCTCGACCGGTAATTCAGAGGATCAGAAACTAGAAAAATGGAAAAAATAACAACAGTATGCATAGCATTTCTTGATATATGTCGGATTGGACGAGAGTGCCGGAAAAAGCTATTAATTTATGGAGGACTATTTTTCCCTTTCATATAGGGGAGAATATGGGAGATGTTACAATTTCTTGTTCTTATTTGTCTTTCTTTTGCAAATTCCAGTGTAAACCCTTGTTTGTAAGAAAACTTATAAGAAAATTTGATTTAAAAGAGAAAATTCGTTGAAACTAGTGGTTACGTATTAATTTTGACACACTGAGCCTCGATCCACTGTTATTGAATCCAACCCTCCTGATAATAATACATATTAATTTACTACAAATTATACCACGATTTAGTAGAAAGGACACAATATTGCAAAATATCACTTTTTCACTCGACCAATACAACTTTTTGGTACCTTTCAATTGACAACATTGGCTCTAATACATCCATTAAACCTAAAAAGAAGAAGAATGAACCAAAGTCAAATAGAAGAGGCAAATTACCTGTATTTCAGGACACACGCTTCGATTATCTTTAATTGAATTAGATTGAATCTAAAAATGTTTCACTTCAAATCCAAAAATGAAGAAATCTCAGAAATAGATCACCCATTAAGTGACTTGCTTGAAGAACATAAGACTCCAGGTAGAATTTATTCTGGCTCAATAAAAAGGGTAATGGCTTAATATTATAGTAATCTAGGGCTACAGGACAGACTTCACATGGGAAAAAACAGGTACTTATGTGGTTGGCATCTTCTGAATGAAATATGTTAAACAAATAGCCTAAAAGTAGTAGAATAGCCTACTGTTCAATTCCTTACTTCCAAATATCTTGGTTGCTTTTCTGACAATGGACCCTCCCCCTGATGGTCTCAGATATAGTCCTAGGTAGCCTATCTTTAAAAAGAACTGAAAGAAAGCATTGACATCCTGGTAAATATTTTGATGTTCATATCATTGACCTACAAATAAATTGAACATACTAGCCTACTAGACAGTGTTGTGCCAAGTACTTCTTATTTAAGTACAAGTACTAAGTACTCAGATAATTTTTTACTTAAGTACAAGTATTAAGTACTTCTCTAAAAATCTGCTTAGGTAATAAGTTCTTTTGAAAAAGCAGCCTACTTGCAATACTTAAGTTATCAAGTATTTCAATTTTACTTCAGTATTTCAGTACTCAAATACTAATTTTTTACTTACAGTAAATAACATGCAAAACACTTCTTTAAAATCCATATCCTTTCCAAGTAGACAAGATAAGCAAGATTATGACAAGAAATCAGCTACTTTTCAGAAAAACCACAGTTTTCATGAAAAAAAAAAAAATCAACTGGTTTCACAAAAAATCAAATTTTACTTCAGTTAATATAGGCTACAAAAAGAAAAGAATTTACAAAGAACATTCATTACAGCTTCATCATAACATAACTTAATTCCTTATTTGCTCCTTTCAACAGCAGAAGCTTTTCAAACATACCATCTCCAAGCATGTTTCTTTTTGAAGTAAAAATTCCACCACCTACCAAAAAAAGTTGCTCTGCAGGTACAGACAAAGAAATGATACAATTGTACTTCCTGAAAACTTTCATTACCCTTGGGTACACTTTGAGCACAGATAGTTCCTTTCACCTCTCATTCAAATATGACGAAACCTCCACCTTCACAAAATTGGTTTCATGGCCATGGTTGTCAGAATTATCATGAGTAATTTCTTCATTACTAAGATCAAAGTATTCATCTCCAGACAAAAAGCTACCTTTATTAGCCTTGTAAGTAGGCTACTTCTGAAATCTTTGACCTTTTTTGCTTTGTCCACCAAGAGTTCAACTTTTACATCCTTCTGGTTATCAGGCAACCACTTCAATTTGAAGAAAGGATGACACTCCATGGCAATAACATAGTCTCCTGCATGAAGAACTCTCTCATCCAGGATTGTGGAGAATCTTTTTTGAGACCCACAAGCAGAGCATATACCAAAGGCTGGCTGACTTTAACCAAATCTTTTAGCTTTTTGAGCTTCCTTTCAAGCAATTTGATTCTAGGATAAATAGCACCAAAATAGCATTTTTCCTCCCCCTGAAGAATTTCTAATGCCACTGCTACTGGCTCCATAATTTTCATGTATTCTTCAAGAATTTCAACATCATGAGAAGTTAGCCTTGGTTTTTCAAAGCATCACATACATTGCAAGCTTTCCAATTTTGTGACAATCCATCAAACATTTGACACTGTCTTACTTCAAGTTCCACCTGGTTACCACAGGCCATATAAGCTGTTTGTCATATACATCTTTCACAACATCAGCAGCTTTTGAACTCTTATTCATGGCATAGGTACTGCCTCTTATATGCAATATCACTGAGGGCTTTATCTACATCAGTGGATACAAGCACGTTACATGTAGGGCTGACACACCTGAAGTGTGGAGGAAGTTGGAAATACTCAGGGTTCAAGTCATCACTGACTTGAACATCTTCATCAGAAACCATTGGATATAGCCCTGAATGTCTTACTAAAGTTAGAGGCATTATCAGTCAAACACCTCATACCTTTTTATTAACTGCAGTTTTGTACCTGGCAAATGTCCCATTCAGTTGTTCAGCAATTCTGTCATAAATTTGTGAGCCCTTGAACCAGGAACAAGCTAGGGCATAAGATTTCCATTTCAAATCCTTGTTGAGCAAGTGTGCAGTCATTCCAGAGTAGTTTTTGTTGTTGGCAGACCAAATGTCTGTTGTCAACAATATGTAGTTTGTGAGACTCTTTGCTACTTGATTTCTTTTTGTTCTTACTGTTCTTGTTCAGCTCAGCAAACTTCTGGCAAACAGAAGGAGGGGCAAACTCACCTTAAGATGTTTGTGGAAATTTGTTGTTGCATCCATGTGACCCTTCAGAATTTTGTTTGGGCAGTTTTTGCATGTGGCAGATACTGCACCATTCTTCTGAATTTCCCCATTTATAACAAAAAACTTTCCATTCAATACATATGCTAGTTCCACCATAATAGCATCCTTTTTTGAAATTTTTGTGCTGGGCCAGGAGCTGCTGTTCTCAAAGACTAAAATCCATTCATCCATTAATATATAGGCAGTTCAGTTTGTTGCATGGCCCTGCATCATGTCAGTATAATTTTTCTGTGCTATGAAGAAAGTACTTGAGTACTTAAGTACCCTTAAGTACTTCAATTTTACTTAATTATAAGTATTAAGTACTTTAAATTTTTTTACTTAAGCAGAGCACAAGTACTGAAATTTTTTACTCAAGTAATTACTTAAGTACTTTTATTGTTACAGGGTGGTTTGTAAAATAATAAGTTTGGAGTGAGAAGTTTACTTAAGGGGGATTTTACCTTGAGGTGTTTGGGACTTTTCTAAGTCTTAATATCTTAATGCGCAGGTGAGATATGGGAGCTAAATTACTAATAGAATAAGAAGGTTTTGTATATAATCCCTAGTAACCTGGGAGACAGAACCATCTCAATGATGTTTGAGGTCTGCTGAGACGAATATAGATTCCCTTGGGACCGTACCTGAAAACTAGAGGAACTGTACCTGATACCCTAATACATAGACAGAAGATGATTAAATACAATAAGGTTTATTTACTTACAACATACAACTTTGGACAAAATGGCTCCAATGACTTATAGCATGAAAAGGTGCACATGAACACTAGCACTTGACTATTATAAAGCTCTCCTGCAACTGACCACTCGCTCCTTGCATTGGGCTGATATATCCAACGTGATTTCTAAAACCAGATCTCCCCGGACAGGCTTGGTGACCTGTGGTGGTTGACCTCCGCTACTATTGGTATTATCCAATCATGTGATTAGTCCCGCACCCAGAAGTTATTTCCATGGCAAGGATTTCCTTTCTGATTTTGAGTCAAAAGAACCCAGAGTTCAGAATAACCAGTTAGTTAACTTGTTAAGTAACATTTAACTTGTCTAAATGCACGTAGTCCAACTGCATTGGACTACGCAGACTGCTAAATTTAGCAACTGCTAAATTCTAAATGATTTTATTCAAACCTTTTTCTAATTGAAATTTACTAAAGGGGTATGACTGAGAAATTTAGTCCTGAACTTAAGAGTTTCTAGAAGATTATGGATGAGAGATTTGGTCCTATATTTGAGGATTTCTAAGAGGGTGTGAATGAGGGATTTGGCCCTGAATTTTATAGAGGGAGGGGGCTGGTCTATATGTTACAATCTGGTTCAAAATTGAAAGTTTCTAGTGTCCTTTTTAAGATTAAAAAGTGATTGGAGTGCAACCAGCTTCAACCCATGCCATGTTTTTAGATGTCTTCTACTCAAACATACTCAATCAAAATTTTCAGATTGCTATTTAGTTCAAAATAGTCTAGAGTTTAAATATGTATGCCTGTTAGGATGAAATGACCCCTACTGGTCCTGGGGTAAAGGCTGTAAGTTATGCAAGTTTCTTATTGTTTACATGTAGAGTTCATTTTTTAGGAAAGGGGGTTGATCCTGTATCTCCAAAAAGGCTTAGGCTATTAAAGTGAAACTTCTAGGAAATGTTCAGGGGGACGTTGGGCAGAATCAAAGCACAATAGGTGACTGCTGGTTGTCAAAAAGGCATATTAGTAATACCACAGGAATGGCTGAGGGTATTAAGTTAAAGCTTTCAGGGTATATTGAGGGGGGTGTTGAAAAGTAATTATAGGCAACCAGAACCCCCCACTGTCCTTTTTAAAGCCCCTCACCATTAATTTTGATTAAAATTTGACATAGCCATTTTTCAGAATAATCAAATTTCCCAGCAACTATCCTTCTGAGTATTACTTGAACTCCCACAGTCCTGAGGACAAGTATTGTAAATTATACAAGTTGCCAATGTTTACATATAGGGCATATTATTGCACAAGGTGGGAATGTTTGATCCTAGATGGGTCAAAAAAGGCTAAGGATATTGAGGTGAAACTCATGGAATATTAAGGGGTGTGCTGAACTAAATCAAAATGTGCTGTATGCATTGAGGTTGTCAAAATGGTGTATGTAATATTACTAAAATGGCAAGGGTATTGAGTAAAAATTTTCAGGGAATGATGGGGGAATATTGAAATAGTTTAAGAGACAATATTTGTCTCTAGGTTGTCAAAAGGATATATATGAAATACTTCAAGAGCCTAGGGCGCTTTTGTTCAGGACTATAGAATGGCAGTAAACGTTTGTGTTTTTGTTCTAAAACATCAGTTTTTGAGAGCAATGCATTACAATCAGAAAAGGGATATTGTAAAATGGATAGTTGATTTTTCAGAATTGGAATTATGGATCCATTTACTTGAAAAAAAAACAATCAATCTGCTTGCGGAACTTATGTCCCCTGACATAAAACCTTCTTCTGTCCCATGGGCTATGATCTGACAAATTGGTAGACTGACTTGTGTTTCAGTCTTCAGTTATGTAACATTTCATGGGAATACAGCTGACCAATAGGTCTTTAGTATGACAGTGTGTTTGTACTTGATCACATCAGTTTACTGTTTAAACTTCCACAACCATTTTAGAAAAGTCGTTTCCATTAAAAAGGTATTGTGAGCAATCAAACCCCATTTGTTATGCCGAGTTCTGAGATAAGATAAGATAATATTTATTTTCAAAAGACTATCACAAGCTCTATAGAGCTGAATTCGCTTTATATATCAGTAAAGGCTAAGAAAAAAAAATTCAAAACAGTACATTAAGTCAAACAATTACAATTAAAAAGAAATTAAAAAAGCAAAATCATCAAACATAAAGGACAAATCAGTAAACTTAACAATTAAATTACTAAAACATTGCAGTAAATCAATAAAAGAAAAACGGCAATAGAGGAAAAGGGGAATTTGGCAAGTACATAATCACGACTTATTATTAAGGTGTTCCAGAATAAAGGGTATAAAACTTTTACGAAACCCCTCTGTAACAGCATGGATTGGAGAGTAAGTTGGGATTGCTAAGGAGGCTGACCGGGGACTCGGAGTCTAATGGGATTGTGAAAATCAGGGAGTAAGTCCTCAGTACGGGGATTGGAAATGACTGATTTAGCAAAAAGCAGCCAAATTTTTTCCCTCCTTTCTTTTAAGGTGGTAATGCGTGCAGCTTTAAGGAGGAAGGAGTATGGAGTTTTGCCTTCTTTGTAAATGATCCTGAGCGAACGCTTTTGGACTGACTTGATTTTGTCACTAAGTTCATTTGAAAGTTGCGAATGCCAGACCGGACATGCATATTCCAATAACGGCCTGATAAAGGATAAGTAAACATGGAGGGAATGTATCTTAGGACAATTAAATTTGTTTAGCAGCTTAAAAATGGAAAGTTTCCTCTTTATTTTCATCCAGAGGAAACTTTGTTCTACGTCTGTTTGAAGGATGTCAAAAATACAGCTGAAAATCAATGTCTTTATCCAATTACATATCTTCTCTAAGTTGCTTACTCTTACTGCAAGTGTATGGGTACTGTATAAACTTCTCAACATGTTTTATTTAGTTATGGCACACATCTAGCAGGTAAAAAGAATCTGAAACGAAAGTGCCGTAATTAAAACTCTCAGAAAGATTCTGTGACATCATAACTCAGAACCTTAAACACTATGGATTTGTGATGAAGATACTGAATAGGAACAATAGCTGCTACTCTGTTTTTATTTCCTGACCAACAGTAGCTCTGACCATATGGAATAAATTCAGCACTAACTCCCTTGTATATAAATCCTATTTGTTTTGCCTCATAATTTTTAGGTAAAGAAAAAGAAGAAGCTCCATTCCAAGCCAGCTTCAATCAGTCAAAGTTACAAGCAAAATCAAGTAGAAAAATATATTGAGACACAGGGCTTTCTTTATATTGCAATATCATTGGTAGCTCTGACCATATGAAATAAATTCATATGGTGGCCAAATGTCAGATTTAGCCACCATATAATGGCCCTTGCAAAACAATAGTGAAAGCCCCATATATAACATGATCAGAAAAGTTTTGCCACATACAATAGTATGCTGAAAGATCATGCATATTATGTTTTGGTCGCACATAGGTCAATGCAATTAATGCAATGTTCTTCTGATGTCTCCTCATGTCAGTAAAACTAAAGTTTGTGCTTTGGTTGATTTTGTTTATATTGCAAGATCATTGGTAGCTTTCCAGAGGTCATTCTGCATAGCTGTTCTGCAACCATGCCAGGACAAGAAAAGAAAGAATTCTTTTCTTCTACAATCTACAATCTTTCTTCTAAAAGAAAGAATTCCTTCTACAATTGAATCATAGATATATAGAACAGCCTAAGTAAGAGGATGGTGGGATCTACAGTAATCATCAACTTCAAATTAAATCTCAACAAGAACTGGGCAACAAGGCCGTGGCTTACTCAATGGGATGCAGAAGATGTCCCGCATCCCATCATCACTAACTGACATACATTGGATTTATCCTTATTGCTAACAAGTGAAAAAGCTAATTTAAAAGTAATCTTTTATAGCTTTGATTGATTGAAGTTTGCTCAGGGAAAGAGGGCATCAGAAAAATCTTGGGGAGCCCAGGGCCCCCCTCCCTTGATCCGCTGCTGCCTCTTTGGACAAGATTTGCAAGGAACCAATAGTAGCCTAGATGGCTCCACTGGTTCAGTTTGCAATTGCAGAATCGTTGTTGCACCATTTCTTGCTACCTTGTAAGCACACCAGGATTTATATTCCTTAGCTGACAAATAATCTCTTTAAATTTATGTATCCAAAGTTTTGTACTTGCCATTAAAGTCAGCAGATAGAGGCACCATGTAGAAATCTTACTGGGGATGTGGTTTATCAATTGTTGTCAATACCTTCCTCAAATGAGCTGATGGCTCCTAACTGGATGGTTAACACAGAGGGACTGCTCCAAACAGGACAGCATCGGTAGCAAGGAGGTTTGGTAGCTCTTTCTTCTAACATCATTGGAGATCAAGATTCTCGACATTCAGGGATTGAGGGGTAAACATAGGACTCAAAGTGTTGGAGTTGAACAGCCTTTTTCTCATTATCAGATCACCCCTTTTCCTACTATTTATGCAAGTTCCTAACTCCTAAGTTCCTAGCAAGTTCCTGAAAATTATTGGCAGTCTTCATATTGTGTTTTGGAAGACTGGGGCAAACTTAGTAGCACTCTACTGGGCCCTCTAGAGCTTTGTTGTCCATCTTATATTGAAGAAGTGCAGGAGTTATACCAGACTCTAGGTAGAGACAGACCAGGACCCTCTAAAGCATAATTACCACTCACAGTTTTCCTGTTACCAATCTGAAGTTGATAAGCCCAATTGCTTGGTTGAATTTTGAAACAATACCCCAAGTTTGGTTGTGAAGTTCAAGATCTTTGTCAACAATCAACCGGAATTCGGTTTCTTTGCTCACTGCCCCCAGCTATTTGTCTCAAATATAGTGGGATTGATGAGAATTATTGAGTCCCAAGAACAAAATTTTGCATTTGAAGTTAAATTGGTAAGACTGTGTAGCAGATGAATTTGAGAGTTTGTTAAAGCCCATCTGATGTTAGCTACTTCTTCATCTGTGCTAGCAGGTCCCATGAGTTTGCAATTGTCAGCATAAGGTGTGAATGATTAATTTAGTAGAAATGAACAGTCCTTAATGTAGGTGGTGAACAAGGTAAGCTTCACAAGGATACATATGGGACAAACAATACTCTCCCTCTTGTTATTCATCATTACCTGTTGGGAACTTTAAGGGGGCTAACAACTTTCAGAAATGATGTACATCTGGTTATGCATATCAAGCATGGCGTTACTGTGCCAAACACTGTAGTGTCTGTGCCACATGTGGCGAACCTGTACCATTCATGGTTGAACTATGTTATGCATGGCAGAGCTGTTTGGAACAAGGCTCTGAGACATACAGCAGGTGGCAGAAAATGGGCAACCCCTTGGGGAATGTTTTTGCTAAATCACTATAATTTAATCAGTCTCCTGATCACTTATTGGGTAGGATTTTGGTTTGAGTAATAGGAATGAATGATCAACTTTGCAGATAGCTTTAGCCTGATCAAGTACAGTGATGTTAACTGATTTACCCATTTTAAAAGTAGTTGTTATCTGATTATAAGAATGAATAAGGTTGGTATCAATTACTGTGCTTCTAGAGAAAAAAAAAACTGTGTCAGTTATTGCTGAGTTCTTTCTTGTTTCTTACAGATGCTTCAGGATGGCATGATCAGTAATGCTCTCCATAACCCTACAAGTAACTAGACTAGTGCTAATAAGTCTAGAATTTCTGGAGTTAACTCGTTATCTTTTTTTCCAAAAGATGGGTGTGATATTGGCTGTTTTTCAGTGTTCAGGAACAGATTTTTTGTACAGGTATCTGTTGAAAATTTGTCCCATAAGAGAAGATTTTTGTTGGGTAGTTTCTTTATTTCAGGAGCTGAGGGTGAATACTGCCAGTCATAGCAGCTCTATTTGTGTATTACATAAAAAAACTAGTTTTTTTTAACTGAAAGTAAGGAGCAACATTAAAACTTAAAACGAACAGAAATTACTCGGTATATGAAATGGGTTGTCCCCTCCACAATCCCTCGCTCTTTACGCTAAAGTTTGACTCTTCGCCACAATTCTACTTTTTAAAACAATTAAAATAGTCCTAATGATTCCCGAGGATATTTTTCCAAGACAAGGGAGGTTATAGGTATAGTTTTAAAGTTCTGGTCTGTGAAGAGGGATTTTTTTCAATTGTTGTTGTCTGAGAAAAAAAAAATAGAATTATTTTGCCCAAATTTTTCAAAGGGGTTTTAGGGGTTAGGTCTGGAAGCAAGGGGCCCCATTTTTCTCTGTGTACCTATACATTAGTATTTGTATGTGTATTTTTTATTTAACAAATTATTTACTTATGCGAGTAGTTTGACAACAGTGATAGAAATCGAGAAGAAAAACAAAGGTGGGAAGCATTGCATTGGAAAGAAAATACGGCCAAAAAGTCACATGTTTCAATGCATTTGTGCATGTTTGGTCCAATCATTAATGTTTTTTAGTCTAATCTTATGAATATTTTCTTTTTAAAATACATGCTGGATTCAACAAATAAATCATTTCTTTCTCTAGAGCGTGAGTACATGAGTACACTTACTCTGAAATCTCGAGTACTCCCCAGTCCTTCTTAATAAAGATCTGTAATCGTTTTTTTTCAGAGCCTGACTATGAGGATTGGGATTCAGTTGGATCTAGTTCAATTCCAAACTCACCAATAAGGACAAGATTTAGTGACAGGTTTAGAATACGGAAGAAAAGTTCAGATGCTTCAAATGAAAGCCAAGAACAGAAAACTGGACTTCTTGTGGACATAAAAGGAAAGATCGTTAAAAGAGTTGAAGACAAAATTACTGAATATAAATCTGATAAGTGGATTAAAAGTTTATCTTCTAAAAACGTGAGGGACTTACCCGACCTTTCCAGTCATGAGAACTTGTCATCAGAATCAATAGAGCAAATGAGTATTGAAGAAAATCCAGACATTTCTTATCAAGAATCAAATAGTAGCCCTAAGGAATCTTATTTAAGCTCTATAAGAGAAAAAGTGGCTCAGTTACCTAGTTTAGAAGACCTTAAGAAACGTAGATTGAAAATTGGTCCTTCAGCTATTCAAGGACTACTAGCAGACGATCCGGAAACGGATCTACCAGAGGTAGAGACTGGCCTTGAAGCTGATGAAAAAGATGACAAGAAAGAAGAAGTAGAGTTTAAAGATGCAGTGGAGGAGGAAGTTTCTGATGACTGGGTTCAAGTGCCTGGTCACTCAGTGCCAGTTTCAACTCCCCTTAATGTGCCTGAAGAGACTGAAAATGTGGCTTTGCGAAATTTTGTTGGTAAAGTAGCAGAGTATCTCCATACTGTTCATGATGGTTCTAAATCATATTATCTATTTTTTATTGCTGTTTTTAGTTTTATTTTGGTGCTTCCTCCTTTTTTATCTGGTCTAATTGCTGGCTCATTGGTATCAGTGATCATTCTTTTTAATTATGAGCCAAACAGGAGTAAGAATATAAAATTTGAGGCTGTGAAAGAACCATTTACTCCGATTTTAGAATATAGGGAAGAAGAAGGGTGTGAAGATTGGTTTTTTGAACTACGTGGTGAATATGATTCTAGTTTGTTTAGAAGTGGGATGTTGAATCCAGTCTATGTGAAGCTGAGAAATTCTTCCTTAACTCTGCTGGTTCCTAAACCTAGTTTCAAGTTGAAGAGAATACAGGAGTATGGAGAAGATTTAAAGGCTCCTTCCTTTATACAGAGGAGGAGTTTTAATATGAAGGCAAGTATAATATCCATTGCTGTGTTACCCAATAGGCTAGTAAAGACTGCAGTCTTGGAGATTTGGAGGTTTGAAAGCTCCTCTTTGTTTACATAGAACGAGTTTTAATATTTAGGCAAGTATAATGTCCATTGCTGTATTACCCAATAGGCTAGTAAATGCTGGAGTCTTGGAGCTCCCAAGTTTGAGGAGCCTATTAATAATTTCTTAATCCAATGTATTTAATCATGAAGTGGATTAAATGTTAAAATGTTGTGCAGCCTAATAATTGATTTTATTTAAAATAAAGCCCACCTTAAGAAAAAATCACAAGATGGTGTTGGTCCCTGGTTTGATGTTTAGCCTAAAATTTGAGTTCCTTATATATTTTTCCAATATTTGATAGAATTGCCAATAGTCTATCTAAAGGGACCAAAAAATCCATTAGCCTATATGACCCAAATAATAACCTGGTCCTGATGATATATAATTTTTTATGTTTTTAATATTGGTCCTTTTATTAAACATTCCTTTGACAGAGAAATAACCAGAATCCTATAGCGTATATAATTTTTCACTTTTGCATCTTTTTTTATGTTTTTGTCTAATAATGTGTGCAAATAAGTTCAATCATTGGAAGGATAAGGGAGTGTTAGATAATTTTCTTAGGTAGATGCTATAAAACAAAAAGTCTTGTTTCAGGCCACAATTCTTAAGAGGGTTCCTTTGTTTTCAATTTGAACGTAAGATGGAAATTCCAACCCCTTTTGAATTCTTCTTCTCTGAAAAATGTGGCATTTAAATGGATACAAATTTGAATATAAAATTTCTCAGCCATATAAATATTTCTTTGTACACTTACATGAACAGATCTCCTAGGGTCTTTTAAGGTCCTGAAAATGTTTCAACACTTGCATTGTTTGAATGTGTAAAATTGCTCCGAGAAAGGGCCAGCTAATAAATGCCATGAACAGATCTACACTTACATGAACAGATCTCCTAGGGTCTTTTAAGGTCTTGAAAATATTTCAACACCTCTAGTGTTTGCATGTATAAAATTGCTCCGAGAAAACGTCAGCTATTAAATATCATGGCCTTGAGTAGCCATAAAAAATAATCTTACTTTAATGTCGTTTTATATCATATGGTTTTATACCTAAAATTTACCAATCTTTAAATTTAAGAATGTAATAGACCGTTCTTTGATATTTTTTTTTGCCATTAACTCAGTGTTGTAGTTGTCAACCAATCAAAATTTTAAAAAAGGTATTTTTCAAGAAAAATTTCGTCCTAAAAAACGAAAAAAAAACTAAACTGATAACCTACTCCTTAAAGATGGTGTCAAAATACGCTATGTTTTTGAACATCAACATTGTTCTGTATTTCCTGACACCCAGTCAATGTTGCTAGTTTGTAAACATAGGAGATGTAAGGTGCAAGGAGTCATAGATGGGCCATGGTGTACTTTGGTCTTCCAGTGATATAGGTAAAATCTGTGTAACATTCTTGTTCAAACAGAGTGCAGCATGTCTGCCTTTGTGCTGAAGTATTTCTCCATAAGAATTTGGTCCTAAAAAAAGAAGAGAAAGAAGATAACCTGCTCCTTAAAAATGGTCTCAAAATACGCTATGTTCTCAAAACTAACGTTGGTGTCTATTTCAGTCAATCTCTTGGTAGTTTTAAATGTAGGGGATGGGAGGGGCAAGGAGTCATGGGTGCTGTTTGGTCTTCCAGTGACAGATAAAAAAAAGTCTTGTATAATTCTTGTTCAAACAGTGTGCAACATGCCTACCTTTGTGCTGAAGGCTGGTGGTGAGCAGGACGGCAATGGAGGGCCACTCGTCCGCTTTAATTGTCTAATCATACCATTTATAAATCCTTGCCTAAATCCTGTTCGAACTAGGTGCAGCTCGTCTACCTTTTTGGTGGCAAGGGGTTGATGGGAAGTTCAAGTTATTTTGGAGGGTTCGCGACCCCACATTAGTGCCTCCAACTTTATAGACAGAAGATTATTACGAGATTCCCTTTCACCCACTTTAGCTTTCCAATCATTCAGATTCAAAAACCGTGCCTCATCTTTAAAAATAATAAAAGTCTTAAAAAAAAGACATAACATGTCTCCCTCTTTCCCCAAAAGTTGAGACGAAAGGGAACTGATGACGGGGTGTTAATCGTCCTCTTTATGCCTTTAAGCTGTTTTTTGGACAAATCAGGTTGTAGCTCAGATAGTTTCCCAGTTCTTAACAGAGCGGCGGCTAACGCCTTAAATGTTTTTACAGTGGCGTACCCCATGAACGAGGTTTTTAACGAGAGAACTGAAGTGTTAACCATTTTCTCAATGAGTTCCTGATCAAAGTTAAAAGAATATTGTGTCTCTATTAGTTCCAAAGTTTGTATTGCCTTCGGCCAACTTCTTAGTATCATAATTAAGAAAATAGCAAAGAGTCCCAATTCTTTAATCAATGAAACAAATATTTGCGTAGGACGCAAATGTGATACAATTCCTCTTCTTCAATACCAAAAACTGAAAGTAAAACAGCAAATAGAATTGAAAGCTATATTTGACAATGGCTTGAAAAGAAGATGGCATCACGTTCGGACCAGTGAAAAACATTCTTTTTTAGATGTCAATTTTTTTTCTATCTATTTTGCTAAGAAACTATTCTAGCAGTGGGGCCAGGGAACCCATGACCATCTTAAGCTCTTTCATAATGGAATCTTGAGACTAATGAGTTTTGACTTCAAGAAGTGAAAGCTTGGCTGAACAACTTTGAACAGTCCTCTTTGACATGACTTTAACTTATACACTATAGGCTCTGGTTCAAAGACAAGCAAAAATTATAATTTGGCCCTTGTGGAGAATCAGCAACTATTACTATATGCATATCGAAATTAATAATCCGGCTTGGGGTATACAATTACTGTAGGAACTGCAGAAGTTAGACCCTTACCATTTTCTCGAAATAAACTCGAATCGGCTGCATAAAAAAGAAAATCAGCAAAATATCAGAAACAAAAGAGAGAAGAAGTTGCTCTTCTTGCTTGCAGATGATTCAGCAATTAGTTTGAAGGCGGGAAATGAAGAAGGCTTACAACTCTCTCTAGGAACTGTTGCTCCTAGTGCAAGCTCTTGGTTTAGTGTTAGTTGATTAATCCCTAAAGCTGAGGAAGTAAGAATTTATTGTTTTTGCGAGAAGTATTTTTTTTATTTCCTAGATTCGTGAAGACAGGTAAAATGAAATGTCTGACTTGCCGCTAATCTTTTACGTCGCTTCATCACGAAGTTTTAGACGACTATTGAACCTTCCATTGAAGGAGTCGACAGAGAAAGTTCTGGGGATGACGTCCTCAGGAAGATAGTTTCAAATTGAAGTGTATCTTTGAAGAAAGCTGTTCTTCAAGTACTCTGTTCTTGGTGTATCAGCCTTAAGATAAATGGATTGAGTTGTGTGCCTTCGTGTCTGGCTCGTCGGTTGGACATTGGGGTTAAAATACGGGAAACTACTAGAGAAGGAGGTGAATCTATGTACTTGTAGAAATCAGCCATCACCGCTACATAAATCTCTTACTGAAAGACTGAAGAGAGTCATGGGGAACGACTGAACCTTCCCTGTTAGCCCTATTTTGGATCTTTATTTCAAAACGTTGGGACTTCTTCTTTAAAGAGTGGATATTATTAGATGTTTAAGTATGATTACGTTGATTCTGTGTCATTTTCAACGCATAATTATAAACTCAGATCAACAGTGTCCAGGAATCATGGTTGTTTACAATAGTTTAAAAGTTTTAAATTTCCCCATCAAATTGTGGAAATTTATATTTTTCATTAATTGATTGTTATTAAAGCGTTGCCCAAGTGTTTGTATGTTTATTTTCCCTTCAAATCTGCGAGGGCTGTAAATTATCCAGAATAAATTAAATAAGGATTTTAGACCATGTTATAGCTCATCCTAGGAAGACAGAAAAATTGTCTAAAACAAAAACATCTTTTGTATTTCTGGATTTTCTTGATCTAAGACAAATTTTCCATTCTAATGATTAAATAGCGACGAAGACCACACTGCCTTTCCATCACAAACACCAAAAACAAAAAGAACAATAGGGAATTTCTCAAGACAATGAGAAATTTCCTATTATTTTTCTTGTTTTTGGTATTCTAATGATTTAAATTGATTATCCCATTTGCCAAGAATCAGAGAGTGAGATTAAGTAAAAGATATCAATCTGTTCTCATTCCGAATAAATACAAGTTATCTTGGTTAGTTTAGTAAATCACCATCGCTGCTCACTTTAAAAGATTCAAAAAGGTTGTTTTTTCCATTTGCTGCAGTAGCGGGCTGTTCTAAAATTTTGTATGTTTTTGCTGATTGTCATCCCTATCTTATTCCTTTTGTTTTTTTTTTCTTTTTGAGAAGTCAGCTATGGTCAGAACCCCAGGAAAATTTGTACCTTATTTTCATATTTTACGTCACCTTCTCCCCTTGCATGGCCGATTAACGCTACGTTGACAAAGGCGATGCAGAGGCAATCTAACTGCCTATAGGCAATTGGCTCATGCATCCAAAGCGAACTGCTGTTTTGTTTCAAATACGTTATTAGATAAGTTTTACGATGAGATGTTCCGCTTTAAATTTGATGTTTTGGGTGATAACTCGATTAAACGAAATATTTTTGTTTTCACTTTCTGTAGTTGTTATAACGATTTTGATATCTACCATCATTTTGTTGCTCAAAATAATTAACTTCGCTTTGCCAAAGTTCAATAACAAAAATTGTAATTAAAGAGTATTTTGCACAATTTTTTCTCCTAACATTGAATAATATAAAAACAAGCTTTGATGACATAAATGCTTACCATAAAAATTTAGAATTGAAATTACACGGATGCAGCTTCCGGATGAAGAAAAGTAAACTACTGGCTATTTTCAGCTATTCAAAAACAGCGGCATTTCAATGTTTTCCCTTGAGAATCGTTTTTGCCTTTTCGTGATTAAACAAAAAAGCAGGTTTTTTCAACTGAAAGTAAGGATCAGAATTAAAAATTAAACGAACAGAAATTATTACTATATGGGAGGCACCCCTCCATTATAGCTCGCTCTTCACGCTAACGTTATTTGTAATGTTCAAAAAGCTATCTTATTCTAATTTAACGAACCTTGTGTTTCACTTTTATTTGTAAGGGATTGGGATACAAAGTCATACTTTAGCGAAGTATTTAACAGGGGGCATCACCCACATCCCACCACTGAAAATTGCCCCAGAGAAAATTTGCCTCCCGAAAAATGTCTGTTTACTTCCCAAAACAAATGCTATGGGGACGAAATAGGCAATAGGCTTTTTATTTTTGAATTAAATAAAAAAAACAAGTGTTTTAACTGAGAGTAAGGAACGACACAAAGCTTGCTATCCTCAGGATATGAGTTTCTGATACTCCTAATAAGTCCAGTTTGAATCCTCTCAATTCGTCAGTCATAAAGTCGATACGATAGTTATTTTTTAACGTCAAAGAATTCCAACTTCAAATTTTCATGTTCTTTAAATCATTGAAATTATTCTGGCCTCAGGAAAAGCGATGGTCCCGGATACCAATGCTGAACGGGGACCAACACGTCTTTTCAAGTCTACACTAAAGTGCTTAAGCCGGCTTAGAACTGGACGGTAAGAAGTCCCTTGGACCTACAGTATGAAGAGAGGTTTTCCGCAATACTGAGCCTATTCTTTGTTACAACGTGGTTTTTAACACTTGGCGATGCTCTTCTATCAACAAGAGTCAAATCCTGCACCAACAGTCTCAAGCCTATCACCTCTTTTTCATTATTTATCCATGCATACAAATATTATGCTACTACGGGGAGGCAACCCATAGCAGATAAATCAGCTAGGAAGAAATGTTTCAGCCTGAAAACGCCCATCAAAACAGACCAGGCCCTGAAGAACTTTCCATTAATCTGAATTCTGTGTTGATGATGTGTTGTTTATTTCAATATAGTAACCCACTTATTAAATTAAATAGAAAACAAGTTTTTCAGCTAAAAGTAAGGACCTACATGAAAACTTTAAATAAACGAAATTTTTCACTATATGAGGGGGCTTCCCCCTCTTAACCCCTCTCTCTTATGCTATAGTTGACTTTTTTCCAATTCCTTGATAAAAACTTAATAAACGCTACGGCCGTTTAATTAGAATAAAAAGTTTTGTCAAAGCAATAGAGACGTTAGTTTAATGAGCAAGGGACTTAGGAGGGTGCATCCCCACTCATGTATGGGCTAATTTTTTTCTTTTTCAATGTTGATCTGTACTTTAAGTTGAAGAGACTTATTTTTTTAAATTTTAATTTCTGTTTGTTTATCAGATCATGCCGGGAAATCCGGCTCCGTCAAGATGGACTTAGGCAGCATTGCCTCTCCCCACTCTGCAACCACCGACACTCTTTCATAACAGATGATTGCAAATAAAAAAAAAATATTATTTTTATTAAACGTCCATTGTGTTTCAGGAAGATAAAAAAATAACGCTAGTTTTTTCAATAAATAATTCGCGTCAAACGAGGCATGTTCAATACCGATAAAAACCAGGAAAGAACAGAAACGTCTAACAATAAGAAAAAAGGAGTTGTGACTAATCAAGTGAAGAAGAAAAGGTGAAAATCAAAATTGTTCGTCATTAAAACTAACAATAATTAAAATCTAACCTGCATTTGGCTGGACTCTTATTACCTGGATGGGATTGGAGTAGCTTAAATACATTTGGTTTGCTTTTTTTGTGTGGGAGGGGGGTCAATTGTTTTTGATTTTCCTTTTAAGAAATGTTGTTTCTAGTTTTTTTTATATCTTCTTGCATTATTCTTGTTGTTCCATTCTTCTGGTTTCGTATTTCTTTTATTTTTATTCTTTTGTTGTACTAATATAAATGAATAAACAAATCTTAAAACGAGTACAGCTTAAATTGAATATGCAAATCAAGCTTAGAACGGACACAAATATTTTACTATTGTAGCATAAATGAAACCCAAAACGAACAGAAACTAAATAAACAATCATAGCAAACAAACATACAACATGTAATTATATATTTGGATCAATAAACCTTAAAACGAATAAAGCTTTAATTAAATATGCGAATGAAGATTGAAGCAAACAAAAATCAATTCAAAGAAGAATATGGGTACTGCCTCCTTCCCTAACTGTAAAAGTCTAAAACCTACTTGGTCATTGGCGCTTTGCTGAAAATGGTGCTTTATTTCAAACATTTTCTTATTACAACACTATTATTACAACGTATTACAACACTCTTATTACAACGTACTTATTACAACAATGAAAATAAAAAAGGAAATTACAGTAAAATCAAATTTTGATTTGATGGGCTTTTCATCAGTTGATATCATTATATATCAAATATTTAGTTTAACCTTATTTCTTCCCAAGACCATTCACGACAAATTTAGTTTCACTACAAACAAGAACTTAGCCACTGCCTCTTTTCCTAACTTTAAAAATCTAAACCTACTTTGTCATTGGCGCTTCACTGAAAGTAAATTATATTACAAATATTCTATTTTCCAATTATTACAGCATTGAAATGAAGATACTTATTACACTATTTAACTTTTACTTGTTCAATTTTATTTATTATAAAAAAGTTTTTAATTTGTTTTATTCAATTAGAATCAAACCTTTAGCCTCCTTGTAGTATATTAAACGCTGAATGCATATTAAATACGTTCAATACCTTGTGGCAATTAAATGTTTCTCCTTGTACTATAAAAATATTACATTCAGATGCATACTGGTACAGACATATTTTTGTTTTTGTTGTTGCTTGTTTCTTATGTTGAAGAAGACACATCGAGTTTATCTGTCTTCTTTGTTCCAATTTGATTTCTATAAATTCTGCTATGTCAATTCAAATAAAATTCAAGTTCATATTTATCTGATTCTTTTATTTAATTTTATATTCGTTTTTAATGAACCTGACTCTTTCCATGTGAATCTACATTTAACTCTTTCCTTATTACTAATTGTGGTCCCGTTCCTGCTTTAACGGGTTCTAGTCCAGATTGACTGTTTCCTCTCAGACTTTTAATATGCCGGCACAATATTTTATTACTATTCCTTCTGGCTACGTCTTCCAGATCTTCAGTAATTTTATCCATGGCCTCCTCTTCACACCTCCTTAATTCATATTTTAATCCTTTCTCCACTTTCCTTACATTCCTCTTATTTTCATATGCTATCAATCAAATATTTCTTTTCCATTCCCCTCTTCCTCTCTACTAAAATCAAATCATTTTCACTAATATTCCTAGCTACGTTTCTAACTTTCCTCCATCTGCAACTTCCTCAAATTATTCCATCTATCTTTCACATTGTCAAATTTTAGACCCTCAAATTTAGTATTCAACTGCTCCTGGAATGTTTCTCTCAAATTCTTATACTGGAGTGTACCAAGGTCATGGTACATGACCTTCCTGTCACTTACAGGAAGGTAGTCACTCTTCCTAAATTTATGCTTTAGATTTGCCCTAGTCTTTAATAGATGGTGATCTTTATTTTTAACATCAGTAACAGCACTCCTACCCAACCTAGTATCTTGTATCGTCCCTGCCAGCCTTCAATTTATAGTAACATAGTGAATAAGGTTAGCCGTCTTACCATCATGTGAATACCATGCTAACTTATCGGTCATTTTTATCGGTAACATAATGAATAAGGTTAGCCGTCTTACCATCATGCGAATACCATGCTAATTTATCGGCCATTTTTACGTCCAGGCACTACATTGGTTATAATCAGATTGTTATGCCTACAAAATTGCAGCAGTCAATAACCGCTATTATTTTCTTTGCCTATACTGAATTTACCTAGGCTAGGATTCCTGCCATCCCTTTTTCTACTGACCTGGCCATTTAAATCCCATAGTAAAAACACTATAGACTCTTTCTCCCTGGGTCCCTGTCTATATGTTCCTGTAGCTGTAAATACAATTTATCTGAGTCACTACTATCTCCATCAATCGGCTCTAAAGGGACATGTACTACTATGACTGATACCCTGCCCTTTTTAATAGTAAAATGAGCAGCTAGCTTTTTTTTTTATTAATGTCTTCCCAACCTAAAAAATACTTGGCAGATTCCTTTTTCAATATCAGCCCTACTCCCTGCCTATACACCCCATCCTTCATGTCTGAGTATATAAATTGTATATTGCTCGAGTAAATAAATTGTATATCACCCAATTTCATGTTTACTATCGCAGGGACATTTATTTCTGAAACCCCCACTAAGTCCAGTTCAAAGAGTCTGAATTTTGTCAGTCAAAATGTCAGTACGATAGTTGTTTTTTACGTCGTAACATTCCAAATTACAATTTTCATATTATTCAAGTCATTGAAATAATTATTTCAAGTCATCTGAGGAAAATTAATGGTCCCAGAACCAATACAGGGTATAAGGTTATACCATTTACATAAAAAATGATTTTGTTTTTAGTCAGTTTTCTATATTTTTTTAAGGCTGCTTGCAATTTTGATTACAAATTAGAATTTATGGAAAGATGTGTTGAGATTTTGCTTGTTTTCATCAAAATGTACGCAATGTGCTTATTCCTTTCTTCTTTTTCTTCTCTGAAAAATGCCAAACTGACAAACAACTTTGGTCTGGTTTCTTGAAGTAAGGAATCAATTTTAGAATCGAAGTAAAAACAGGCTTTATTTAATCAATCTCACAATTTATCATTTTCTTAATTTCAGGATGCTTACGTTACCTTACTGCCTAAAAACTTGTCAGGTTTGCGAGTATGGAATAAGCGCTATCCTATTAGTATAACTTTTCCTGACCGTCAAACCGAAACACAAACGGAAGTGCAACCAGACCCTGGAGAATTTGAACTGATCGAGCAAGATTGCTGCGAAGAAAAGAATCTTATATTATTTGCCCGGACAGATAGAACTAAAGACCGTTGGTGAGTCTTGGCATCTAAAGTCATTGGTATATAGGGTTGTCACTTATTATATTAGCAAATGATGTTTTGTTCTCATTAAACTGGAATCATCTTTAAAGTTTGTTTTTCCATTTTATTCTATGTGTTGAATATTTGTCATGTATAACAAAGTTATTTGCTTTCAGCTGGCTTGCAGGAACCATATCACATGTTTCCTTGAACCATATTGAGAATCTTTGTTTTTAGTCTAACGATACTAACAGGCATCATACCAAAGTCAGGCCTAACAAAATCAGAATGTCTTCAGAAATTCTTTTATGAATTTGGCTAGAACCATCCTTTTTTTGCATCAAGTTATTATATAATTTATTTTTAATTTTTGTTAAAAATTTTTATTAATTTTTTAGTTTATATTAATAATATAAACAAGTTATAAGTTATTATAGAATTTGGCATCAAGTTATTATATAATCAAATTATCATAAATACCACCAGTTTTAGCGATATTTGGCTATCCATACTAACCAACAAAAAGGAAAAGTTAGAAATACAATTTTAGACTAAAATATAGGCAAGCAAATTAATGATAATTCATTTTGATTGTTGCATATTATTTTATGAGAACATTATTGGTATACCTGGAACACAGTGTATACCTGAATTTAATCTGCATTTAGTGTAGACTTGGTAAAAGCAATATGTCCCTCGTGTATTCTTAATTGTTCTGTTTTTTTCCGGTTTTTGGGGTGGATAAAAATGGAAATTAGGGGAAGCTCATTTGAACACAAACCGAAAGTTCCTTTGCCCTCTTATGGGTCAAAAACCTATCAAAGGATAACCAACTATGCATTGAGCTCACCTTGTGCTCCCGCACGCCCCTGCACTGCCAAATACCTTTTGATCAAAATTTCAGAGGATTTTATAAAAATGTTCAAAAAGCGTTCCTTCGGAAGTGACATTATCTGTGCATCCCATGGGAAAGGTTACACATTATGTAAATAGCCTTATAAAAAGGGGATTCATATATACATTTTAGCAGAAAGGGGATTATAAATTATCTTGTTGATATTAAGCACTTCAAGAATTTTTTACCTATGTAATCAGATGTTCCTGTAGCGTGAGAACCCCCCTCCCAGGCTTACGTCTTCGTATCAGTGCACAAAAAAATAAGGATAAAAGTAAATATGTAACTGAGTTGAATAAAAAAGGCCCATGAACAAATTAGTTTACATATAATATCATATTAGTTAGATTTGTTTAGAAATTAGTTTTAACAGTTTACATATCTGTTTCGATATCCCAAAGATTAATCATTAAAAAAATTAGTTTGGTAAAAATAAATTATACCTAATAAAAATCAGGTATAAAAGTATTATATATCATTAAATACTTAGGTGGATTCCCGTCTGAAATTGATCCATCTAAATACATTATTGGTACATTTTACAAACATTTATCTTGTGGTAACTTTAACCTTTCCTAAATGAGCTGTTGATTTAGAGATAAGATCAATTGCTCATCTAAGTTTGAAGAGTCTTTTTCAACAAAGATAAGTATAGCATTGTGAATTTTATTTGGAATTTTCCATGCTGGAGTAGCCTTCTTTGTCCCTCTCCTGCTCTAAGTTATTAAAGTATAACAGTTCAAAATAGGGATGAAACCTTTTAATTGACAGTGAACAGATATAGAAATTTTTAACCGGATATTTCGAACACATGTACATGTATGTTCATCATCAGCAGTAAAACTTTTTACTGCTTTTTTTTCAGCAGTTTTACTGCCAATGATGAACACTGTATATGTGTTCGAAATATCCAGTTAAAAATTTTTATATCTGTTCACTGTCAATTAAAAGGTTTCATCCCTATTTTGAACTGTTATAAGAGCTCATTTATTAAGAAAATATTTATTAAGGCTAATTAAGGTTTATTAATATTAACTAAGGTTAATAATTTATGTAAAATAATTTTGTAAATATTATGTAATTATGTAACCAATTATGTAAATAATATTAATTAAGGCAAAATAATTTATTAATATTAAATAAGGTTAATATTTATTTAGGTTGCCTTCCATTCGAGCTTAGCTCCCTTTTGGCTCTGTTTGAATATTTTTTTGTGTTTATTTTGTGTGTTAGCCAAAATATTGAATCTTCGTAAAAAGTATTTGAATGGAGCGCGCTTCCTTAAAATGTGTCTAATTTGGATTGTACTTCTTTGTTCCTCAGTGCTACGTACTGCTTCATTGATTTTCTGCTCAGAGGTAAAATGGATTTGCTCAGCGTGTACATTTCACGTAACTGAAATAAATTTGAAAAACAAAATCAAAGGTAGAATTTTCGACATGTGATTTAAAAGTCACATGCATTTATTGCACTGAACTTAACAATACTAAAGCTTTTTAGTTTTTTTCTATTAATTATTACGCTTTATTATTACATTTGTTAACGTAATTTAGTGTTAAAGTTCTTTCTAATTCTAGGCTTCGCCTATTAATTGCGGCAGCCAAAAACCAGAGTTCAATTGATGAATGTGAGGGTGATCAAAAATTGAACTTCACAGAATATATGACGCATATCCTATCTACTAAGGTAGGGTGTTTTTCATTTTATGATTATTCTCCTGAAACTTTTTTTCATTTCAATAACTGTCCTGTGGTCCAATTCCTGTTGGGGGTTCAATACACCCCAGCCGAAAAAATACCCATACGAAAAAATACCTTTATAGGTCCCATTTTCATGGAATGAATTTTTGGACTGACCTTGAGGGATATTTCCCCAAACTCGTTATATTTTGGGCGCGCTTATTGTCATTTTGATATCTATAGACCGGGAGATAAATTTTTAAGGCCTCCAACCCTAGGAGAAATTTTGGGAACAACTCGCTACTTGCATGAAATATTCATCAATTTTCCCAACAAAATGCGCTTTCTAAGCATCAGTATTTAACCTGACGGTGAACTTAACTTTACAAATTCCTGTTAGAACTGTTTAGTATTTAATTTTACGTTACTCCGTACATATTTGGGATGCGTCCAAGTGCGGCTATCTCGATTTCTTGGTAATTTTGCAGCATTTTGTGAACTTATCTGAAAATTCCAGGTGACAATTTTCCATAGTGGAGATAAAGGTGTTATCACAGAATATTCAGACTGGTAAGATTGATAAATAATTTATTACATCGAAAAAAAAATGTATTGCCATCTAGTGATTATGTGTCCTACCATCTAGTGATTATGTCCTGCCTTCTAGTAGTATCTGATGAACATTGTTGCCAATTTGTTGATCATCAAAGAAATGGAATGTGTTTATTTTTTATGGTTGCAGCAAGTCGTAGTGATTGACCCTTGCTCCAATACACCGGAAATTTAAAAGAATGCGTCAACTATTAACCATCTTAAATTTAAAAGCTAAAAACAAATGGATCTTATTCTCGAAAAAGAGCTTTAAAATTCTTGAAAATAGTTGCAGATCGATATAAAAAGTTTAGCGGCATCACCAACTAATATAGTTGGAATCACCATAGCAGAAATCTTTTAACCAAAGGTTATAAGCCCTCTGTCTTCTCGTCAGTGTTAACATGCAACTGAAAAATCGCAGAGAGATAAAAAAGGGCTCTTTTGAAATATAATGCTATCATATTTCTACTTATAAGTTCACTTTAATGTGAAAATTTGGCTATAATTCCATGGGTGAGGTTCAGCTCTATCCATCTACCGAATTAAATTTTGAAATTTGGGCGTACTGTGCTTTCTAAATTAAAAATACGTTGAAATATAGTTGAAAGTCATTGAAAAAGGATAGTTTTCCTATTTTTAAGCAAGTTTAGATCCTTGTCTAAGTTTAAGTGAGGTAATTATTCTGGCTCTTTGAATGAATATATCTGAGACTAATGAATCCATTGATATAAGCATCTTGTCGTTTTGATACAGCTGCAGGCTGGTCGCAAAGTCGCTTGGTTTAGGGTGGACATATACCAAGGCCTTATCCAGGGAAGGAGGTTAGGGGTTCGGAATCCTCCCATCCGTGAAATATATGTCTGACTAGTAATAACGTAACAAACGAACTTTTGATGTGTTTGTTGCATTTTTGTTGTTGTAAACCCCTCCCCCAAAAATCCTTTTGCTACCTCCCCCCCCCGAATAAAAACTGGATATGGTCCTGACATATACCTTAATAGTACTTAAGTAAACTGCAAACTATTCACCACAAAAAAATTTTAATGTTATTTCCGGTCTATATCTGTAAGAAGTACACCATTAGGATCACTATGATTAGGATCATTAGGAACACTACTAAGGTTTAAGGTCTTAAAACCTTAATCGGAGGTTTCGTTTCCCCGATTTCGCAAAAAAAACGGTGCTATGTGACAAAATGTTGCAAGCTTGATGTGCGTCATACTTCATGATTTTATCCTAGTAACTAGTTAATGATTTATCATTACCTAGTCGGAACTATTGTTGCAATAGTTTCAACATAACTACTGCCCTTAGTAGCCAAAAACTAACGAAATGTGTTTTTGGACGAATTTTCATGTGTAAAATGATCGCTGTTTGTCACTAATTCAGTAATAGTAACTAACTACTATTTATGTTAAATGTAGAAGTAAAAAGTAATGATGGTGAAATTAGTAATTAGGTGAAAGTTATTGTTTGGCTGCTCAAAATCTTTACATCAGTGACGACAAGCCAGTAGCCGACGATCTCTCAGCAGCTAAAAAACTGAAAATGGGAAGACCCCTGGTATAGACTGTATTTCAGCGGAAATGATCAAGTCCAGCGGGAGAACTACCTTGGCCATGCTCCCCAAAGAATGGAGGACAGGAACTGTAGGGAAACTATTCAAGAAAGGAGATGTAAAAGAATGTGCAACTACAGAGGCATCAATCTTCTGTCAAACCTGGCGAAGTTCTTCTCAACTATAATACTAGGAAGACTCCAAACTGCCCTTGATCCCCATTTGCTTGGACAACAGCATGGATTCTGGCCAAAACAAGCCTGTTGCGACATGATCTTTACTCTACGCATGATACTGGATGAATCAACGGATGGAGACAATGCTTGTCCAACTCTTCGTCGACTTCAAGAAAATGTTTGATTCAGTAGGTTGTCAAACCTGTGGAGAGTCTTACAGCTCTATAGCGTTCTTGAGAAGCTAGTAATTTTAGTAGTTGCCATGTACAAAGAGACAGAATACTGTTTTAAAAGCTCTAATGACAACACGTGCTACTTTCAAGTCATGAAAGGTGTAAACAGCAAGGCTGCTTCCTGTTATACCTCTTCTCTTGAACGTAGTTCTAGACTACATCTTTAGACAGATAAATGGACATGGGCTCTGAATTGCAGGAAAGCTTCTCCAAGACATCAACTTCGACGACAGCTGACTAGTTAGGGTTACACATCAACGCTCCTAAGACTAAGGCTATGTCAATCAGCAGTTCACCCGTAGGAATCCAACTAGGAGGTGAAGATAACGAACAGATGACTAACTTCAAGCACTAAGGAAGGATAGTAACTTTAATTGGCAACTCTAGAAAAGAACTAAGCACCAGAATAGCTCTAGTTAATGCAGCGTTTCATAGACTTCTAGCAGTCAGGAAATCAACTTTATACTCTAAGAATCCGGAACTCGGGCTGTTTCTGGTCAATTTTTTGTCTATCCTGAGTTACTTTATGGAATACTTAAAGTTAACTGCTGAACACGAGAAACACATTTCTGCCTTTCAGAATAATTGTCTCTGCGGATCCTAAGGATCAGTTGGAGAAATCATTTCCGCAACGGTGAGATTCATACTCGCACAAGATAATCAGACTTCCCCTCTTTTGCGAGAGAACGAAAATCGCAATACCTTGGACGCATCCTCCCTATTGCAGACCATAGACTTTCAAAAGTCTCCTCAACTGGCAACAGGAAGGCACCTATCCCTGAGTACCTATCATCGAACGTGACAGAAAAGCTATCCAGGCCAGTCTTATCCCAGAGTTTGAGGACATTTATGCAGCGGCCTATTTGGGAGATTGGAGGCTACTCATCGACACCTTGTATGTCTCTAAAAGCACTGGATAAACTTAGGTCTAAGGTAAAGTATTATCTGACGGAAGGGTTTTGTTCCTGACAGAAATTTGGCAAAGTGTCTAACTTTCGAAGTTGGTCGTTTAGAAACGAATGTCAACTGTTATCTTAGACATGTCACTTTTGTAGGAGGGATGTCAAGACTAGGGAAAACCCTGGTTTACCCTGGTTTCAGGAAATTATTTTATCTCTAGTACCTGTTTTTTGCCATTGGAGACTTCAGTAGCATAAAATAATTTGAATCAATAACATGGAAAATTTGAAGAGCCCAGGACAGTGAAAATCAAATGTTTAAATTGGTTTAGTGGGAAGTGTAATTTCTTTTTTACTTTCCTTATTTCCTTATTTCTTTTTTCCTTTTCTTTATCGGTAAAGGAGACATAACGAGTTGCCTCTCTTTCTCCCTTGTATAAAATTATACATAGTGTTTTTGTTCAGTAATGTCAAGTTCAAGAAACTTGAACATCGTATACATATTAAACTATATGTAGGAAAAATCGGGATTTTAATTTCTAAGGGAAAAGGCCTCCATGTACATAATGGAGTTTTTGATATTGGTGGGTACTAAATTCAGAAAAAAGAGTGTGGGTGCACAAAACATCAAACAGCTTAAGAAGGAATGTGTTTCCTTTGAAGTTGTAGTTGTCTTTGAGAATCAGTGGATTATTAGGGTTGGAATTTTTATGGAAAAGTGTTATCAAACTTAACTTTTTAGTTTAGCTTATTTATTTAATAGCTCAATGTGAAGAAACTGACAAAAAATTGTCAAAAACTAGGGCTGGCATGTATGAATAGAACTAAAATATGCCGTGGGGGTTAAGTTTTTACTTTGATGTCTTTCGTACTTTAAGTGTACGAAACATTAAACTTGCAGCCATTTATTCTATAACAGTAAGGTGAACGGAAAATTGGTGATCTTAAAGTTCAAATAATCTTTGGTGTATACTTTGAAAATAACGATAAATTTAATGTAACTGTAAAATGCCATCGCAGAACAGGATCCGGAACTTTTTTTAGTATTTTATGGCAATGACATCTGGAATTAGTGTAACTATCATACTGTATTTAATATAGTTTTTACACCTTCCACATCTGTACTTAATGCAATTTCTATACCTAAGGGAGGGAGCAAGTGTCTCTTCACCCTCTCCTTCTCCCTCTCCGCAAATCGTCAATGTGGTCTGATTTATATGACATGCATCTTTTTTACAGAAAGTTCTCTTAAATTTGGCGTTTTATACCAACGATGTCAGATTTCTCACAGTAAATTCCCATTTGTTTAATAATTAAGATGGAAACTTCTTAATGTTCCTAATATGCTAAATCCTTGCCATTGATACTGTCCAAGAAAAAAAAAATGACAAGCACCAAAAGTAGCTAGGCTTTGAAAGTGCTTTTCTGAATGCCCTTTTGTAAGCTAATCACGTACTTTAAGCGTTTATTTCCTTTTCTTTTTCCTCTTTTCCCTCCTCTTCTTTTCTTCCCTTCTTCAAGAATAGTAGGAAATGCAATATTTCACTTTTCACCAGATGACCCATGTTTTTGTTAAAGAAAGTTAAATGTGGTGATTATACATAAAAGTTTGCTGCTTAATTACACCAGTTCATAAAGTTGGAGGCATTAAAATGGGCCCGTGGACTCTTCAACATTCCCAGCTCTTTTCACCGAAAGGTAGGCCTGTTGCACCTATTTCAAACTGGATTTACGCCACGATATACAGAGGGTAGGACTAGCCAATCAAAGTGGGTTAGGGGTCCTCCATTGACGTCCCACCCAGCACCGAGGTACGCTTGTTGCGCTTCGTTTCATTCAAAAACACTCAAGAGCTGTTTTACTGACCAAATTGTGGTTTTGTTAAGGCTGGGATAAAATCGTTGCACTTGATGTCATGATTTTATAGATTCGCTATTTTTTTGTAGTGACTTGTCGAAAGATTGTGATTTTTTTGCCTCCTTGAAAGATGGTGATTGTTAAGATTTTTCGTGGTGAAAAATCGTCCCGCTTTATCTCTTGATTCCACAGGCTTAATTTTTAGTAGTGGCTAATCAAAAGATCGTGATCTTCTTGCCACGCCGAAAGGTTGCGATTTTCCCGTAAAGAAATATTTTTCAAGGGGAAAAATCGTGGTTTTCCATATTGCCATTATGCAGAGTAACGTCTTAGGAATTATCGGTTGAAAGTATTGTGAGCGGGGTGTCCCTCTATATCTTTATCCCACACATCTGACCATAAATAAAGGCTTCCAAAGAAATCCTTTGAAAAATTTACGCTAATTCTCACTGAAAGCCATCCAATTAAATTAATTCACTTGATAAATATCATGTGTGATAAAAGCGAGTTTGCAAAACCAGAATTTATTTGCCTTCCCTTGTGATACTACTACTACTACTACTACTACTAATAACTCACTGCAGCACCAAGCCGCCTGAGGCCAACACAGCTACGCACGCTCCTCCTCCAACCTAATCTATTTAAAGCCTCCCTCTTTACACCCTCCCAGGAAGTTCCCATTTCCTTTAAATCCTTATTTATGACATCCTCCCAACCCAGACAAGGACGACCTGCTTTCCGTGTAGCCCCAGACGGTTGGCCAAAAAGGACAATCTTCGGTAATCTGTCATCCTTCATCCGTAGAACGTGGCCTAGCCATCTCAACCTTTCTTTCATTATAGCCCCAGAAAGCGGGATTGAACCACACTTTTCGTACAACCTACTGTTTGAAATACGGTCAGTCAGCCGGGTACCCAGAACAATCCGTAGGCAATTTCTCTGGAAAACATCTAGTAAATTTTCATCTGCTTTTCGGAGTGTCCATGCTTCAGAGCCATATTTGACCACTGTCATCACTGTAGCTTCCAATATTCTAATCTTGGTTTGTAGGCTTATCTTTCTATTCTTCCAAACTTTTTTTAACTGTGAAGCCTCAGAAATTTTGCTGACCTCAAAGAAAAAGAATAAGTACAACTTTTCAATCTGATAAACTTACTTTTTATGCTTAAGGACGCTCAACTTAAATCAAACGAAGAAATTCCACCGTGGCTATTTTTTTAGTAACATCTTTATATTGTTTTTTCGTGAACTTCGATTTTTTGTGATTTTTGTCTGAATTGTGATAAAAAATGTCTTTTAATCTGGTCTACATTTACTTTTTATGTTTAAGAACGCTCAAGTTAAATCACAAAAACAAGAAATCACACCGTGGCTGATTTTTCGGCAACATCTTTATGGTCTTTTTTTCATGAAATTTGAATTTTTGAATTCTCAAAAAAAGAAATTTAACCGCTTTTCATTTTTCCCTTTGTTCATTCTGTTTATTAACTTAGTGTTTTTTTCGTGAACTTCGATTTTTTGTGATCTTTATCTGAATTTGTGATAGAACATGTCTTTCAAAATTTGATGTTTGGAAGGATATCTTGTCTCAGAGCTCCTATTTTAAATCCCGACCGGATCTGGTGACATTGGGGGGATTTAGGAGGGGGAAAACCTAAAATCTTGGAAAACACTTAGAGTGGAGGGATCGGGATGAAACTTGGTGGGCAAAATAAGCACAAGTCCTAGATACATGATTGACATAACTGGAACAGATCCGCTCTCTTTGGGGTAGTTGGGGGGGGGGGGGTTAATTCTGAAAAATTAGAAAAAATGAGGAATTTTTAACTTACGAACGGGTGATCGAATCTCAATTAAATTTGATATTTAGAAGGATACCGTGTCTCAAAGCTCTTATTTTAAATCCCGACCTGATCTGGTGACATTGTGGGGAGTTTGGGGGGCCTAAAATCATGGAAAACGCTTAGAGTGGAGGAATGGGGATGAAACTTGATGGGAAGAATAAGCACAAGTTCTAGATACATGATTGACATAATTGGAACGAATTCGTTCTCTTTGGAGGAGCTGGGAGGGTGTTAATTTGGAAAAATTAGAAAAATTGAGGTATTTTTAACTTAAGAACGGGTGCCCGGATCTTAATGAAATTTGATATTTAGAAGGAATTTATGTCTCAAAGCTCTTATTTCGAATGCCGAACAGATCTTTTGACATTGGGGGGAGTTGGAGGGGGAAATAGGAAATCTTGGAAAACACTTAGAGTGGAGGAATTGGGATGAAGCTTGGTGGATAGAATAAGCCAATGTCGTAGATACGTGATTGATGTAACCGTATTGGATTCGCTCTCTTTGGGGGAGTTGGGGGGAGGGGTTCAGTGCTTTGGCGAGTTTGGTGCTTCTGGACTTGCTAGGACGATGAAAATTGGTGGGCGTGCCAGGGAGCTGCACAAATTGATTTAATAAAGTCGTTTTTCCAGATTCGACCATCTGGGGGGCTAAAGAGAGAGGAAAAATTAGAAAAAATCGAGGTATTTATAACTTACGAGTGGGTGATTGGATCTTAATGAATTTTGATATTTAGAAGGACATCGTGACTCAGAGCTCTTATTTTAAATCTCGACCGGCATTAAGCCTCTGATTTTCCTTTTAAATTAATCTATTTATTCTTAGAATTTGGTTAGAGCTCATATCATATGAGCTCTTGGCTCTTGGCTCTTTTTGCCTCGTCACAAGTGCCATATGAGCTCTTAGCTCTTGTTATGTTTAAGAACTCTCAAGTTAAATCACAAAAAGAAGAAATTACACCGTGGCTGATTTTTTAACAACATCTTTATGGTATTTTTTTCATGAAATTTGAATTTTCGAATTCGCAAAAAACGGAAGAAATTTAACTGCTTTTCAATTTTCCCTTTGTTCATTCTGTTTAGTAACTTAGTTTTTCGTTTTTTAGGTCAAGGCAGAGGATTTAGAATGCGGACAAGATCCGTTATTATGGTTTAATGCATTCAAAGGAAGAATTCTGTATGATTTTCTTACAACCGAAAGGTGGAAAGAATATGTTAAAAAGAAGATGGAGAAAAAGCTGTTAAGGATAAAGGTAATTAATTCTCTTTGATTTTTGAACAGAACTTGTCGAATGGAAAGAAGCTGTGTGAAGACTTAACCCCAAACCACCCTCCCATTCACCACGAAGATGATGCTAATAATATAGTCTGCGGAAGGTAAATTTCGCAAATTTATGATAATACGTGATATACCTACAAAGTTATTACGGTTTTTTAGTAATTTTTTTTTTAAATCTTAGAGTATATGTAACCATTCATTCAATAGAATTGGATAAAAGTGTAAGTATTTTTCAACCTTTTGGATTTGGATTAGTTGACTATATCTTATTGAAACAAACCTTGGCTATTCATTTATTTTTAGGTTAAAATTATAAATACAAATGTTCACTTATACATACATTTAGGCTCAAATACATTTAAATTTAGGAGCAACAGTAGGTTCATGCAGAAAAAAAAAAGAGTGATAAGGAATATCAAGTAGGCGCTGACTTCCGCCCCCTGATCTACATCTCTAAACGTCAAGCGTGCTGCACAGTGTTGCCGCCCTTAGCGATGTCCCAAAATGTTTAGATAATTTCTTAGACTCCATTGCTTTTCCGTTTAAAATTAAAGAAAAAAATTCTCCCATTGGAAAATTCGTCCAAATTTATGATAATACGCAAAATATCTAAAAAGTTTGTACGGTTTTTTAGTAATATTTTTTTTTATCTTAGAGCTTATATTTTCATTCTAAATAAAATAGATAAAAGTGTGCGTATTTGTCAACCTTTTAGATTTGGATTACTTGACTATATCTGATTGAAAAAAACCTTTTCTTTTCATTTATTTTTGGTTAAAATTAGAATACAAATGTGCATTTATACATACATTTAGGCTCAAATACATTTATATTTAGGAGCAACACCAGGTTCATGCAAAAAAAAAAAAAAAAAAAAATACAGTGATAAGGAATATCAAGGAGGCGCTGACTTTCGCCACCTGATCTGCATCTCTAAACGTCACGTGTGCTGCACAGTGTTGCCACGCTGGGTGGGGTTCAAAAATGCTTAGATAACTTCTTAGACCCCACTGCTTTTCCATTTAAGATTTAAGATAGAAAAGCGTGTTCAATTAATCAAGTAGTGAACAAAACGTACTAAAAACAAAACACAACCTAAAACATTAATTAAAATATTTCTGAATTATTTCAGCTCCACATCCGGGAGTCTTTATCGACAGGAAAAAAAAGAAGAGAAAACAGAAATAAATTCAAATCATAAAGAACAGCAACACAACAAGAAAAAGAGAAAAAAGACAAAACAAATAAATAAAACTCACATTCTAAACAATTCCTGAACTGCAAAAACTGTAATTGTCTGCCTAATCACCGACAACTTTATGTAACTAATGCAACAGATATTTCCTCTCTTTAAAGTCAGATTGGCAAATGAAATCTATTAAGAATAAAAACTAGTTTTTAAGTTATAATAACTATCTGTTATACTAGTGACATATGGTTGTTGGTGATTAGGTAGACAATTACACTTTTTGCAGTTCTGGAATTGTTTAGAGTGTGAGTTCAATTTATTTGTTTTGTCTTTTTTCTTGTTATGGTTTTCTCTAACGATTTAATTTTTTTCTCCCCCCTCCCTGATAAAGACTCCCGGAGGTGAAGTTAAATGGAAAATTTTTAGTTAATGTTTTTGTTGTTTTGTTTTTAGTACGTTTTGTTCACTGCTTGGTTAATTAAACACGTTTTTTTCTCTTAAACTTTAAATGCTTGGCACAGTTCTGCCATGTTTCGTACCCGCTCCCTGGTGTACATGATTTTTAGAGAGAGAGTGACCCCTCGGGAAAAGTCCTTGAATTGTATCAGCAAAGTTAAAGTTGCCATATATGCAGACAAGATTTGCCTAGTTGTTTGATAAAAGTTGAGTTTGCCACCTGTTGTAGATGGTTTTGTAGAGAGGGCGACCTTCCTGGCATTGTGCTTGAATTGTATCACTAAAATTTAAGTTGCCAAATATACAGACAAAATTTGCCTAGTTGCTTAGTAAAAGTTAAGTTTGCCACCTGGTGTAGATGATTTTTTTGAGAGGGCGACTTTCCTGGCAATGTCCTTAAATTGTATCAATAAAGCTATAATTACCAATAATGCAGAAAAGTTGCCGAGTTGCTTGGTAAAGTTAAAGTTTGTCAACCGAATAAATTTCTTGACAAAACAAACAAAGTTGATTTTTTTTTTGCTTAAAATGAGACTGAATCAGTTGCCTAATTTGAGGCTGAATCTCCGTGACAATGGTACCTTGTCACCTTGCCTAGACAAAAGATTTGACCATTTCCTTTGCTTGACTAAATTAGAATACGTGTGTAAGGTTGAAGATAAATAACGGTAAATTCGGACAGAAAATGTAATTTTACTACCGTTGAGCCAGTATCTCTGACTGGTAACGGTAAAAAAAATGATACCCTCAGTTTTATACACAATGTTATTGGTCAAAAGTGGATCTTCGTTGGTGGTTTGTTTCAAGCCTCATTATTTTCAAACTGAGTAATTCTTTCTTGAAATCGATTAAACCGACTTAAAAGATAAGAAAAAATATTTCTTGGAAAGCGGGCAAGGAAGTTTCTGGAAACTTTGTGTTATTGAAAGTTTTATATAAAATCTTATGCCAGGAGCTAATTCTCATATTTTATTTTAGGGGCTATTTTATTTTAGACGTTTTAGGTGGAGATTAAAAAAGAATAATTTAAAAAGATTAAAAATAATTAAATAAAAAAAATAAAGAAGTTAACAGAAATTAATTTAAAAAAGGTTAAAATAAATACCGTAATTTTTACAAGTTTTATTTTACTAGCTTTTATTTGTTTAATTTATTTTTATTGAAACTTATTGAAATTTGAAAATTACATATTTTATTTTGAATTATTTGTTTATTTTATCTATTTATTGATAAACATAACTATATAAATAGTTCTATTTGTGAATATAATTATTTATTTATTTCAATTATTCAAAATTCGAAATTTCATTTTGTTTGAAATTTATTTAGTAAAATGAAATATATTTTAAGTAATAAATTTATTATGTGCTATAATTATTATGTTAACTATTTTATGTCAATTATCTCAATAAAATTTGTACTCTCTACACCCGTACTCTCTGCACCCGTCTGGTTTGGGGGTCCAAGTATGACCTCTGTCAGTTGGAGTTGTGATTACGGTAGGTACAAAAATACAAAAATCTGATGCTAGGAGCTTTGGTCGAGTATTATCAATTTGCACGTTTTATTCTATATTTTATTAATGAACTTTTTAGATTATACTTTATAACTTTATAGATATATTATAGATTATACGATATAACTTTATAGATATATTATATTTAATTTTAGATTGGTATTTTAGAGGCAGATTCAAAATGATTACTGATAGTTTTTGCAAATTTTATTTTACCAGCTTTGATTTATTTGAATTGAAATTTAACGAAGTTTACTGAAATTTGAAGTTGATTTATTTCAGTTCGAAATATTTATTTTATCTTTATCTATTTACAAATAGAATAATTCCATATATTTTCGGGGAAATTAGCAGCCTGGGATATTTTGGCCGAAAAAAACGATCTAGATAGGTCAGAAGTTTGATAAAATTTATTAAAAGTTTTAATTTTACGAAAAAGAATTATGAAAGTGACGTCATTTTTATAATCATCATTATTGCAATGACGTTGTTTGACTTGTCACACTAGGTGGAAAAATTGAAGATTTTCATGTATGGAGAAGTTTATATTCAATTGCTTAAAAAGCAATTGACAAAGAATTACGACAATTTAAATACCTTAAAAAAACAAAAAGTTTGGAGCTTACTAGAAATCATTGTTGGAAATTGGACTTGCTGTAATAATCAAATATCTTTGAATAACTCAGTATGAAAAGACATTAAATTGCGTAAAGAGCAAAAAACTAGTAATTGCAAAAATATTTGTATATATATTCTAACAAGGGATTACAACAACTCAGACCTTAAAAAAAGAAAAACCAAAAGTTTGAAGTTCAGTAGATATCGTTGTTAAAAAAACATCATTACCGAATTTCTTTTCTTTTAAGCATAAGCAATGTCCTAAGACATGAAAAAAAGTTGAAAATTTTTTTTAGTTCAGTTAAGAATCGCTAAAGTTATTATATAAACTGTTAAAATATTTACGGTGCCTGAGCAATAATTTTAATGTTTTAATTCAAACTAAAAATGCCTGAAAATTTTAAAATTATTTTGTTTTTGTTAGCCAAAATCCACTCGCGACGTGAGTAAGCTTACAGGTTTGAACGTAACCAGTTATATAATGTCAGTAGGGAGGCCCAAAAAATTGCAATTTGCAATTATTACAAACGATGATTCGATTTTTTGACAAGAAATTACAACAATTCAAAAACCTTAAAAAAGAAAACCAAAAGTTTGAAAAGAGGGCGAATACCCACGCCGCTGCCGGAGATCGAATTTCGGGGTTGTTACTTGCAACCGTTGGGTAGGCAACATAAAATTTAACAGGACCTTACAAGAAACCAAATTGGTACAAGATTGGTTATGTTATTTTTATAATTTAACACGTATGATTTAGAACAAGAGTTGACAGTTGATCGTGGTATTCTTAGGAATTTCTTTTTTTTATTAATTGAAATTAATTAAAAAATGAATAATATTATTACAATTGAAATTCATTAAAAAATGAGTCAATAAATGAATAATAACTTAATTCCTTTAGATTTAAAGTAGAAACTGAGCATTAAAATGAACTAAAATTGTAGTTTTCAACCACATACGATGTTTTCATATATCTATTTAAAATTAATAACGAATAAGACCTTAAATTTATGAGTACTAAATTTATCAACATTTTTTGTTAGAACCGATCAACTAACGAATTGATATCGACGTAAGAAATAACCCATGCACATTTTAGACTGACATAGTTGGTCAGTTTATTTACTTTTTCTTCACCATCCGTTAAAACAAAATTAATTGTCAAGGCGCCATGGCTTAGTTGGTTAAAGCGCCTGCCTAGTAAGCAGGAGATCATGGGTTCGAATCCCATTGGTGCCTTTTTTTTCTGATGGCTGAATCTAGTCTTTTGTCTGACGGTCCTGAAATTTTTGATTGTTGTTTAAAAAAAAATGATAGTGTGCTTTCTGACTCTTGTGCCCAGATAGAATAGATAGAAGGTGTAAAATGTTTTCATTTTGATGTCAAACGCACAACTTAGAATTCATTTTGGACATCATTAGGACATAATTTTGATGTCCTTCGTAGTTTAAACATACAGCATGGTATTGCGAATTTAAAAGCAGCAGAGAGTAAGCCTTTTAGGAATAAGCGCCAAACAAAAATATTGCTCAATTTTTGATTTAACTCGCTATTCAAAATTTGCAAAAATTAGAATAGAAAATTTCAAAAACGATAGAAATTTTATGTTATTCCAGCATATGATTTGCAGTTTTCCTTAATGCATTTGGTTCTCTGTGTTGATACGCCTTCATCTGTTTCTTAAAATAGTTTTAAAATATCATTTTTTTAAAGATAAATTCTATTGTATCTATCCTTATTTTCTCATTTCGTGTTGTTATTGTTTTCGCAACATGCCCTCGCAGCCTTAGCTTTGTTTGTGCTGATCAAATTTTACTAATTAATTAACTAGTTCTTACTAATTGTTAATTTTTAATAATCTATATTACTGCAATGACTACTACTACTTTCTCTTAACTTTTTTTTTAGTTTCCACAGTTCATGAGTGACGTAAAAGTATCGGACATAAACCTTGGAAAAAATATTCCTGTGATTTTGTCTTGCAGTGATCCAATATTTAATAAAGAAACTGGCATTTGGATTGACTTTGATATCGAATATGAAGGTGGATTTCAAATGGCAATTGAAACCAAATTAAACATGCTTAAAGTAAGTTGTTCATTTCAGCTAATTAAAGTAAGGTAAGTTTAACGTAAGTCCTCTCCTCTGATTTCTGAAGAAATATCCAAAAAATGTAATTATCAGAAAGTAAAATGTAAAAATGAACAAAATGTAAAAATTTTGTATAATACAAAAAATGTATTATAAGACAAAAAAATTGTTAGTTTTTAATTTCAAACCGTCAGTGCCACTTACTGTATCTTAGCTTTGGCATTAACACAACAGGAACCACTACGTTGCTCTGTTTATTTTGTCACCCGTAGAATTATTTTCAGGTGTGGGGAGGGGGCTATTAAAATTTTCGATTAACCTATTTGAAAAAAAGTTTTCAGCTAGTATGCACTTTTGGCCATAATAAGTGTTTCGTGAAGCTGCTTTCTGATCTCGTCAGTAATAGAAAGGTACCTGGAGAAGTACTATTACTACTAATAATTCACTGCAACACCAAGCCGGTTAAGGCCAACATAGCTACGCACGCTCCTCCGGCTCAATCTATTCCAAACTTCTCTCATTACATCATCCCAGGAAGTTCCCCCTTTAATCTTTGTTTACGAAATCCTCCCACCCTATTTGGAGATGACCTATTTTTTTTGGACTTAGACGATTGGCCGATTAGGAAAATTTTTGGCAATCTTTTATCCTTCATCTGCAGAACGTGTCCTTGCCGTCAACCTTTATCTCATTATAGCCGTAGAGAAGGAACAGTCTTGAGTCAATTTTCTTTACGATTAGCGGCAAGAAACAGACATATTGACCACAACATTTTGGTGCAATGAACTCTTTTGTAAGTCTTATGAAAGTTGGCCGAGATTGATGTTAGCAACTTTAAAAATCTCGATGGAGAAGATCACGGAAGTTTTTCAATCTCAATGGAGAAGTTTTTTTTTTTAATTCGAGTCAATTCGAGTGACTTATTGTTATTTGGAAAGAATTTAAGTAAAGCATCTCATTTGCACTGCTCATTATGAAGTCCGAAGATATTTTGCGGGGGGTGCGGTGGGGAGGGGGGTAAGCCTCAAGAAAATTGTCCTTTAAGGTAGCCCGTATTTTGATTAAAAAAAAATACACCGTAATACATCAAAAATAACTTCATACAGCTCGAAAAAGGTATAATAAATAGTAAACCAGCTTCAGAGTTGGTAACCTTGCACCTAACTATTGATGTTTGGGATGCCTCTCCCCAAGATATTTAATTCTTTTAAACAGCTCTTGAAAGCTTAAATTTAAGCTATATCTTCATAACTAAAGAAAAGTGACGGTTTGGCTCTATAAAATCGAACAGTTTTCCCCAGAAATACTCCAAAGCCAATCCTAAAAGAACATTTTTGACTAGCATGTCACATTTTTCTTATCTAAATGAACTGATCGGTAATGCATCGAAGCCTTGTTGCTAAATTTACTTTTTTAAGATCAAGATGTAATTTTTGAATTATAGTCTGGCAGCATGGACCTTATTCATTTAAATATTGAACCATAATTTTTGGTCCGTCGCTCATAACTCCCCCGCCATAAAGGGTTCAACACAGGCAGCAGCTTCCACTGTAGTGCCATCTATGGATCTCACTGTACAATTATATGGAAATCCATTTGATTACTACTTTTTGAATAGTCTTGTTCAAGCCCTTCTCCATTTGATGTTCTCTGTAAATCCACAAGGTCTATTCTTTTAAGCTCATCAGTCGCTTTTGATCAATTTCTAAGAGCGTTGCCAATGATGCAACGTCTTATAGCATTTTTTCTCACAATTTGCTGAACTAGAATGGTAATTCTGGTCTTCAAATCAAAAATTTGGGTTTGTACCAAGAGTTTAACCTGGTCACAAATTTTATTTTTTAATTTATATTATTATTATTTATATTATTATTATTTATATTTATTTTTTAATCGTGGAAAGAGAATTCAATTTGAAGCTTTATTTCTCCTACAAAACTTTTAATTTTACCAACTTACGTAGTACTATGTATGAAAGGTTGAAATGACTAAGGCTATGGCTATTAAAGCCAAGACTACTGCCATCCCAATCCATGAAAGTGCCACAACCTTTAGCTAAAAGCCGCTGAATTATTAAGGACTTATTAAAAAAACAACGGGGAAAAAATCGAAGTGTGTCCGCTTTTGGAAGTCATATGCAGAGGTGGCGCGTGCCAAGCGTGGCGGAAGTGTGTCAGGCGTGGCGGAACTGCACAGTACACGGAACGTTCTGAGATGTATATCAGGTGGCAGAAAGTGGTCGTCGCGAGAAAAACTTAAAGAAGCATTTGGTGAGGAATATGCTCCTTCTCGATAATCCATGAGCAATGTCACCAAGCCCGCGATAAGTTGTATATAGTATGTGGTATGTGATATGTGTGCAACCATTAGTGGCAAATTATTTGGTATGATTGATTCGCAAATATGTATTAACTGCGAGACAAGAGGTTAGCAAAATAAGAAAAAATAGTAATTCAGTTTAGTTCACTTTTATTTGTAACCATAAAAAATATCCAACTAAACTGCCAGTACGTGCCCCGAGAAAGGTGCAAAAAGCACTTGCGATTTGGCCAATATATAACTAACTTACTAACTATTAATCACTAAAGAAAAATCTTTCAAATACTTTTTCAACTTACTTTTAGTTAAGTTTAGATAAGTTGTAACTGGTATGTGGTATGTGATATGTGTGCGATCATTAGTGGCAAATTAGTTGGTATGATTGGTTCGCAAATACATATTAACTGCGAGACAAGAGGTCTGCAAAATAAGAAAAAATGTTAATCCAGTTTAGTTCACTTTTACTTGCAACCAAAAAAAAAGAAATCCAACTAAACTGCCGGTACGTGGCACAAGAAAAGTGCGAAAAGCACTTACGATTGGGCCAATATACAACTAACTTACTAACTATTAATCACTAAAGAAAAATCTTTCAAATACTTGTTCAACTTACTTTTAAACAATCCCACATGCTCACAGCATGAATGCTCTTCAGAATAGAGCTCCACACACTAGGCTCTAAAAATCTAATAGGGAAACCGGTCCTGGCTCCACTTCTATGTGGCGACAAAAGCCCTAGCATGACACGTTTCATAATGTTAAGAAGAGCTATTGTCACTTAAATCATCACGAAAAAATCTCTATACTTGGATGATTTCAGCATTGATATTATTGTATCTTGATATTATTATATCTGACTCCATGAAGTTCTGACTTGATATTATTATATCTGGCTGAACGCATCGTTACTCACTGCGTTTTAAAAGCCTATGCGTGTGGGCGAGTTTTATTTTTCAGAGAAAGGGTGGGGATTCTTAGCAGATTTTAAATTTGTAACTCGTGACTTAACGCTTATTTTTCGATCGACTCCATCCGGGTTACTCCACTATGGAGTCACTTTTATCAACTTCTATAGGTTTCATCTGACCTAGTTTATTGGTCAAAAGTAGAACGTAGGTGAGCCCAAGTCTTGAAGAAATTTCATTTGGCCAGGCCATCAAGTATTATCTTAAATGAGATCTTGTGAGATTAAAAAAGCTTAAAAAAAAGGAAGCTTAAAGAAATTTTTTTTAAAGCTTAAAAAAACACATCCTACATCGGAAAATCTCAAGCTTATATACACTCTATCAACCTTAAATAAGTAAGCGTAAAAAACGCTCTAAATGAGTTTTTGTCATAACAGAAATCTTTGTTCGAAAGCTGGCTTAAAAAACGGCCATATTGAATACACATGACCATTTTCTGCTTAAAAAACGCCAGATGTGTTGGCACATATCGGTGGCCTTAAATAAATTTCGTCTATTCAAAAGCTAAAACCGTATTGACATCATGGTCGTAGCGGTAGCTCCAACTTAGTAAATGAGAGAGAGAGAGGACACTTTTATTATACATATCATCAATATACAAAAAAAAACCACATCAGCCACTTTAGAAAGTCAGAGACTTGTTAGTAGTGGCTGATAAACATTAATGAGCACCAATACCAACAACATTAACAAAAAAAAAAAAAAAAAAAAAAAAAAAAAAAAAAAAAAAAAAAAAAAAAAAAAAAAAAAAAAAAAAAAAAAAAAAAAAAAAAAAAAAAAATGAAACCAAAAAATTGGGAACAAGAAAACAACATGAAAACAAAGAATAAGAAAAAAAAAAAAAAAAAAAAAAAAAAAACAACAACAACACTTAAAAAAACAAATCAATAAGCCATCCAATTTAAATTATTTATTTATTTTAATAAAATAACTTATAATGCAAGGCGTTGACGTATTATGTATAATAGCTATTGACTGGTTTTATTATAATGACCATTGCTATTAACATTTTATGACGTTATTTTACTTTTCATCTTTAGCTATATTCACTTGACTTTGGGAATCGTTATGATGGTCTATAAATACGCTTGTATGTGGAATAGGTTTGGGGGTTAGCAGAATGTTTAGAGTAATACCTGAATATAAATTAAGGTTGCTACTGGCAGTCTTAAATCCAGCAATGTCGGAAGCCCAGAAAAGCCTGGCTGGTCCCAAGGACTCAGTTTAGAGGATATATGACCCAAGGATGTACCTAATGCATCAATGTTGTTGATTGAGACAATGCAACATTGCAACAATGTTGTTGATTGGGAGTTGAAAGGTCCCCACCTATATTTTTTGTCTTCCCCCCTCTAGATTTTGGAAAACACTTCTTTGGCGAATATTTTCAAAGTATTTTCGTTGAAAAAATTTGAAAAATGACAAATTTCCTCTCCTAGATTTGAAAAAATACATATCCCCCCCCCCCCTAAATTTTCACGAGTTTACGCCACTGATTAGCATGGAGAAAATGTTACGCATTTTATTTTATTCTTTCTTGTTTTTGTTAAATTTTTCATTTAGTATCATGTATTTAAGCAACATTTTATACATTTTTTAATTGATATATATAAAAAAATATAGTTAAAATTTTACATTATCATTAATGGCTGGTTACAGCTGATCTCAAGGATTCGGAATAAGAGTTGTCAAGGCTTCTCCATAATCTTTGTTTTTTTTATTCTTCTTCTTCTTTACGAATAAAATGCTATCTGTATAACAGTTTTGCATTCTTTTTTATGTATACTTACTTCTTTAGCTATATTCACCTGACTTTGGGAATCGTTATGATGGTCTATAAATACGCTTGTATATGGAATAGCTTTGGGGGTAAGCAGAATGTTTAGAGTAATAACTGAATATAAATTAAGGTTGCTATTGGCAGTCTTAAATCCGGAACTGTCGGAAGCCCATAAAAGCCTGGCTGGTCCCAAGAATTCAGTTTAGAGGATATATGACCCAAGGATGTACCTAATGCATCAATGTTGTTGATTGGGAGTTGAAAAGTCCCCACCTATATTTTTTGTCTTCCCCCCTCTAGATTTTGGAAAACACTTCTTTGGGGGATATTTTCAAAGTATTTTCGTTGAAAAAATTTTGAAAAATGACAAATTTCCTCTCCTAGATTTAAAAAAATACATATCCCCCCCCCCTAAATTTTCACGAATTTACGCCACTGATTAGCATGGAGAGAATGTTACGCATTTTTAATTTATTCTTTCTTGTTTTCGTTAAATATGTCATTTAGTATCATGTATTTATGCAGCGTTTTATACATTTTCTAATTGTTATAAAAAAAAGTTAACATTTTACATTATACCTAATGGCTTTCACTCTCACTAGACTAAAATATAGGTTACAGCTGATCTCAAGGATTCGGAATAAGAGTTGTCAAGGCTTCTTCATAATTTTTTTTTTTTTTTTGTTCTTCTTCTTCTTTACGAATAAAATGCTTTCTGTGTAACAGTTTTGCACTCTTTTTTATGTATGAATTGATACGTTACATAATATTGTTGTTTCAGATAGCTGAAAATGAATGCGAAATGCTAGAATTGAAAAAGCGGCAATCAAAGGAAATGAAATGAATAAATGTTAAGAAATGAATGTCTCGTTTTTACAGGCAGCTGAAAAAGAATGTGAAATGTCAGAAATGAATAAGCGTCCAGAGTCATTTTCTGATTCTGGATCAGATGATGAAGAGTTTTGTGACTTGGAGGGAGACACTCAACGTATTCTTGAGGCGGCTGGTGAGGACACGAGAACTTCCAAAATTGGTTCTGTATTTGATAAGATTACCCAGTCGCGGTATTTTCAACAGGTAAATAAACTTGCTTAGTTCAGCAGTGGCGTCAGTTTAGGGGGGGATGGGGGTGTTGATGTGTCTTTTGATTTTTTTTTTTTTTTAGAGGATATTTTCATTGAAAAATGTTGTTTTTTTTTAATTGAAAAAATTAAAAAACGACGAGTCTGCCCTTTTCTAGATTTTGAAAAGTATATCCCCCACCCTAAATTTTCATGAATTTATACATGTATCTGTATATACCATATGTGGGTCAGACTAAGAGCTTTTTCAAAAACCTTCGTGTGGCGGGATTGGTTTAGGCTAATGAACTGCAGGAGTGTCAATCCCTGAAAGATATAAAATAAGTACAGAGGACTATTTTTCGGCATACTGCAAGGGTCATCAAGAGCCAGGACTAAGTCCTAGGATTAATTTCATCGTGCATTACTGTTCTCCCTCCATCACGTCCAGATTTGTTATAATATGGTACCAGCGTAGATGATTTGACAGGTCTTGGTACTGGCTCTGTGCATTGTCAGCGAAGTACTTCATGGACCATTTCCCCAGTTCTCTTTTGGAATTAGATTTTCGAGTTAAATAATATATAATAAGATTTCTGCTCCGAATCTCTTTTGATTTTCCTTTTTTCTAATCAGTGTATAAAAAGAGGAATGAAAAATTCTAAAATAGATAATGTTTCCTTTACAAATTAAATAAATATAAAAACTTGTTTTGTAAACTTTATCCCACAAAAGGTTGACAGATGTAATACGTAAGACTATAAATTAACGAACTTTTCAACTACAATTTATGAAAAATACTACTTTTACTTCCGGTAACTTTACGTCAGTGGAAAAAGCCTCTCATTAATTGAAAGTGATTTTATTCGATCATTTTTAACCAATCAATGGCCGTTTCACAATCCTTCTGATTTGAATTTGGCACTTCTGGTACAGTTTCTAGTATTCCCAACGAATGTACATGGGCACTGGCAGAGGCGCCATTTGGGTGAAATCTTGGGGTGGGCATGAACTCCATCTGACCCCCCCCCCCCCCGATCCACTTCGTGTCACGTAAGAAAAAAAGCGGGTTTTGGCAGCACATCGATCGAATATTCTAAGTAAAAACGCATTTCCAGCACCCGTGTGTTGCTTGGAAATGTACTGTAACCGAATGTGGAACTCAGCCACACTGACCTCTAAGATTTATTATAACAACGAAGATTACAATCAGCGAGGTTAAGTGATTTAAACTGAAAGTGGAAAATTCAACCAGACTACAGGCTGGCCTTCCTCAGCGAGAAACTTTCTTATTTAAGTAAACAATACGTCGGTGAAAGTAATCTTCATTGTTATGCTGAGGGTTGTAACCAAAATCTCGGTTTTCCTTCAGCAGAAATCTTTCAGATCGAATATATTTACAAAAAGGAAAAACATAACAAGAGAAAAAAAATATTGCAACACTCAAGGTAACAAGGGGAACCGCCGAGGTTTCATCTTTGCAATATCGTTAACAAGCTGGTCGTAGTCCAAATTTTTATTAAATCCTTCTCTGCAAATATCAAAAGGAGGTGACTGAGACGATCATCTCCTGTTGTGGACCGAAGGTAGTCTTTCACTATTTCTAGGCTAGGAAACAAACGCTCATTGCTTGCTGTTGTCACAGGAAATGCGGCAGCAATACGAAGTACTTTAATTACTTCTGAGTAAGCCACTGGTAAGCAGGGTAATGCCTGAAGATGGTCGATAATGTCTAAGAAGTTGTCCAGCTTTTTCTCTTCACCGAGCAAAAAACGCTTGGCAATACCAGCTTGAGATACGAGAAGATTATCGTCGATATCCAGCTCGTCGTAAAGAGCAGAGAAACGCTTGAGTATCTTTGTCCATAAACTTGGTCGAGCTTGGATCCAAGGCTTCGAGTGTGCTCAGCACTGGCAAGCTATCTGTCAAATTCGGCTTGTAGATGGTCGAAAGTCACGAAGTACGCTCGCTTCATTTCATCCGCCAAAGTTGTAGTCCGATTGCAAGATTCGATGATGTTCTTTCCTAGCGTTGAAGCTGTCACAAATTGTTTCAGAAGCTTAGCGATCTTTTGAGTTATTCGAGGTCGTCCTTTCTGACCAACAGAGGAGAGTCTAGTCACGGCTTCATTCACAGCAGGTACTTCAATTTCGAGCTCTGTCGCAAGCTCTTTAGCCTTCTCGAAAAGTGATACGAATGAAGCATCTGAACGCAGGTCAGTGAGTTCGCTTCTTGTGGCCTGAATCATGGTGCGCGATCGGGAAATAACCAATTCGACGGCATGGAGCTGCTGAGACAGCGAGTTCGTCACTCACATAGTTGTTTCTATGTAGTGCGATTGGAAAATAAAAAGGAACGATTCCATCTTCTTCTGGAGCCCAGCTGCCTCTGCCCGTGCTTCGCCGTCGGCTCCCTTGCTTACAGCAGACAGTACAGCTAAAATGCATTCATATCAGAGTCTAATCTTCGATATAGATCGATACCAGTGAGACCATAATGTGGTAGCACTTCTTTCCAGCTCCCGAACTGGCAGTTTGGCAGCTTTCTGGGCCTCAATAAATAGCTGGTGCCGAGTGTTGCTGTTGAAAATGAATGTGTATAGAGTCTAGACAAATGAGAGAAAAGTACCAACAGTGCCGACAGATTCAACGTAGCTCGCAATGACCAGATTTAGCTTATGTGCATGGCAATGAATGTAGATTGCCTTTGGCGATTTCAACCTCAAAGGAGCTTGAACACCGAAGAATGGTCCGCTCATTACGCTTGCTCCGTCGTAGCACTTGTGCGACACAGTAGTTCCAATCGAGTCCAATTCTTGTCACTGTGTCATGAATGAAATTTGCTAGACTTTCAGCATCCAGGCTGTTCATGTGATAGCATCCGATCGGTCTTTCTTTTACTTTTCCTTCGTCGAAGCACCTAAGAAGAATGGCGAGCTGCTCTTTCTTCGAGTTGTCCTTCGTTTCGTCGACCAGAACAGCAAAGTATTTGGCACTTTTTGATTCTTGCACTATCGTGCGCTGAAGCCTGGAACCAATCACCGAAACAAGATCGTTCTGGTATTCATGGGATGTTTAGTGACCGTACCGTCTCTGCAGCTTGTAGAAGAGCATAGGAGAGTATTCTGCGAGAAGATTGAACGTCTCGACGAAATTTCCCTTGTTTGCCGAGGATTCTGTTTCGCCGTGCCCCCTAAAGGCAGTGCCGAGTTGCCCCAATAGAGCTGTTACTTTTAATTAGGCTTTTACGGGCTCTTTGTTCTCCTTGATTTCCTTGTTTCTGTCTTTCATTAAAACAGACGCGATTGGTTGCATCTCTATGGTTTTTATGGCTTTAAACTTCGTCCATGAAACTGCACTGTCTTTGTGGTGGTCACTTCTAGTATGCTGTTCGAGAAAATTAGTGATGTCTTTCCATCTTGTCACGCCGACGTCTATGGAACGTTTAGACTCGTACCTCTGACCCTTTAAGAGAAGACGTGCCGCCAAAGTGTCTGCAGCAGAAGCAGTAAACAGAATCATCCTGGACGGAGTACTCCAGCCACGGGTGCTTTTCTTAATATGAAGCATTGAATGACAGTTTTGGCTTGCCGTCTGCTGTCACTTGCGCAGGGTATTGTACTAGTTTTGGTTGGGATGGTTGATTGAAAGAGGACGAAGAAATGTCCGTAGGGCCACTGAACTGTCGATGCTCTTCATCTTGAGGCGTATCTCGCCAAAACTGAGGCTCCGACAGACCTCCGACAGGCGTAGTGGCTCCTCGGGGTGTCTTGTTTCCTGTTTGCTTGATCTGAGGGACCGTCACTTCATTCGAAGAAGACGAAATGTCGGCGATGGTTTGTTCATATGCTGAATTGTACACCTGAAAGAAAGTCTGCACATTAGTTTGACTTCTAACCAGTGTAACGCCCCTACTAGTTTAGCCTTCCCTTTTTCAAATCCATTTTCGTGGATTTGTTGTAGCTTTAGTCACGTCCTAATCACGTTATAGGCTTATTTGTGTTCTTGCAGCGGCATTCTAGTATAGCTCGAAGGTTGCTTCTCGACGCTGATTGCTTGATATTCATAATTCAGAAACTGAAAATGTTGCGGAAGCAACTCTTTTCGGATATGTCTATGTGGTGTATTGATAATCTGACCCGCTAAACAAATTCAGAATGTTGGCCCAAGTGGCAAAACGTGTGTCGTGACTACAGCAAGTTGAACCCGGCTCTAATCTAGACTAGAGCAGATACTATCATTAGTCAGGACAATTATCACTACTCAGATAATTCCTTGTTCAAGTCAGAGAAAATCTCTCGTTACTAGTTTAGACCACAAGCCAGCCAACTTAGGCAAATTTGAATCCCAATTTATTGATTTCTGTAACTAATTGCCATCAAACTAGAGCCTCTAGTCTAAAAAATATATATTTGACGTAGTTCTATAATTCTTCATAGGGTGTACTACTCAATGCGGTTTTCTTTGCCACTTATTAGTACAGGATATTCCAATTCGACTCTTTGAACTAAATGGAAGAAGGCAGGAGTTTGCGAACTATGTTGCTCATAAATGACAAAAAAAAAAAAACACGGAAAATCCTTTTCCATGCAAATTCAGTTCTTTCACTCCGCGAAACTGTTAGTGGCACAGAAAACTGAAACCCAAAAGAACAGAAACACAAATTTACACTTACTTGCTGAACTAGCTCACATGATGACGGTTTCTGTTAATCCATTTACTCACAGAAGACTGATTTTCTGCCTCTTTCTACTTCTTCAAGGCTGCCAATTTTCGCTTTTGAGCTCCTGACAAACTCATGATAACAAACAAATAATATGTTGAATCGACAAGATCACAAACAATTCTGTCACTCAAATTCCAATCCTTGCCCGACCCAGTTTGCACTAGGATACTGACTTTATACTAACTAATGCGAATGTATATTAATACCTTAAGGCTTAATGGTTAATAGCAAAGAGCGTAGTTACCCTAAGGGTCGTCACGTAATTACACTCTTTGGTTATTAGATTAATGGTTAGTAGACGTGCAGTAATTTTAAACCAATTGGACAGAATGGATCATGTTGGACATAGTGGATTATTATGGCCGGCAAAGGCCCCTTTGTGGTGAAAGCTTGGGCCCCCTGAAAAATCTGGAATGGACATTTGCCCACCCCTGCCCCCCCCTAAATGGCGCCCCTGGGCACTGGTCCAAAATAGTGATACTTACGGTTTTCATTTGTTTCGATTATGTTTTGGTTTTTAGTTCATTAGCATTCTATCAAAGAGGTTTCTTAGTGAGTAATATTTATGATCACTTTATTATAATAATAAGGATAAACATATGATAATGAAAACAAAGGATTTTGAAGAGTAAAAACATAAAGCGCTTATTTTTTTTACAGCAAGAAATGGAGTATTTTTTTTTATTAATAATTTTTAAAATGATTGATTTTTGTTCAATATATTTTATTTAAATTGATAATTTTGAATAATTCCTGAATTAGCTATAAATAACAATTTTTTTTCGCAAACCAGTTTTTTAAAGCGTTTTTCATTTTTGGTCGCTATGTTCCATAGTAACCAAAAAACATAACCATGATTATGATGACTTTATTAATTTTTACATTAATCTATAGTGAAAGCATCCGTTTTAGCGTAAAATGTTACACTTAATGTATATTTTGGTTTTTAGTTCATCAGCATTCTATCAAAAAGGTTTTTGAGTGATAACATTTATGATCAGTTTATTAAAACGAGTATCAAAAGTTATCATTAGACTGCGTGTCTAAACCTTGTGTCTTTATTTATGCTCCCCCCCCCCCCCTTTTCGCTCAAAACCTACTGATTTTTCTCTCCTGTCAGCTCTTCATTCTCTTTACTCTTAATTTTCAATGCGTTTGGATTTATAGCATCCTATTGCTTTGAATGGGTATTAAATAGAGAATAAGACATATCATCTACTTTTATTTCAGGCTTCTGAGCATAAATATGTCAGAAAAGCGTTAGAGGGCATGTCTGGTTTGCGTCTAATGCTGCAAGTGGAAGTTCTAAGCTTGAAAGGAAAGATGGTGATAAATATACCTCCACCACCGGCTGATAGAATATGGTAAAGTTTTCTTTTTTTCAAACGTAAGGTTTTTTGAGTGAGCTTGGTTTTCTAAGGGTGTGTGAAGTGGAGGTCATGGATAAAATTGGTGAAGATTTGGAAGATCCAGCCATACGCCATAATAGTAAAGTATTGTACTGGCGTCTTAAAAAAATGAGAGGGAATAGACGACTGGCACTTGTCCCAGTTAAAGATAGGAACGGAACGTGGCCACTATTAATGATAAAGAGATAGTTAAAGATAGATGGTTTTCTAAGCTTGAAAGGAAAGATGGTGATACCTCCACCACCGGCTGATAGAATATGGTGAAGCTTTCTTTTTTTTTCAGACACAAGGTTTTTGAGTGAGTAATATTTATGATTAATTTATTAAAACGAGTATGCAAAATTATCATTGGACTGCGTGTCTAAAACATCAGGACGTCCGAAGTTTCAATTTTTTTTTTTATACAATTGACCCTTTCATATGTTAAATTTTTTTTATATAATCTGCCTGTTTTTGCTTTTAATTAAACTTGTGCTTTTGCACCCCCCCCCCCCCTCCCCCCTGTGTTTTTTCGTGTTTTCGAATATATTTCGAAAGAAAATAACCTTACAAAATCCCAAAAGTTCAGATCAGTTCACACATATGAATGTAGGTATATCTCTAATTATTCTGTGAGACGGGTGTGTGTGGTATTTATGCAATAAAATTTCAAAATTAATAACACGCCTTCTTAATTTCAGCATTAGAAATTATTTTTTAATACTTGGGTGTACTTTTATGCTGTAAAAACAATTATCCCTGTTTCTTTCATACCGTAGAATACAAACATTTATTGAATAGGGACGAAGATTTAAAAGAGTATAGTGTAAAAAGAGATAGTAAATAATGTATAGTGTGATAGCGTAATACAGCGTAATACGTATATGTAATAGTGTAATATAGCGTTAATAGTGTAAAAAGAGATAGTATTTCTCCCTTTTAAGCCTTGATAGAAGAAAAGAACTTGAGACTTTTCCATCTTTTACAAACACAAACAATCAAAAGGTGGAAAAATATCAGAATATACAAGGGTAATAGATAAAGCTGATGACTTTTTGCGAATTCAGGCAACATGTATAAATATTTCTTAGACTTGAGCAAAACATGGGTTATTACTTTTGGCTCTATTTTTTTTTTTTTTTTTTTTTTTTTAATAATTCCCGATTTCTGTTGTTTTTTTATGCTTGAAAGTACAGCTTGAAAAACTGCGTTTTGACGTTTCGCACAATTCGTCGTATACAAAGTTTGCGCTTACGGATTGTGATTTAATCCATATTTCACACATAACTTCATATATATTGATCATTGATCAATATATATATGATCAATATATATATATGATCATTGTTGACCGCAAACATTTATGTTTAGATCATTCTTTCTCAACACCCAGTTTTAATTTACAACAGATATGGGCCTATTCATGAGTTAGAAACTTCGCGAGTCGCTGGCTATTATCAGCAAATATCCTCAAAACCTAATTTTATGTATTTTCTTCTTTTATAACTATTTAATTAACACCAGCCTTATACGGGAGAGCCTTTGCGACCTTGTTCCCAAAGAATCTCAAAGTGTTTACAATTACCTAAGTCTAACCATATATTTATACCATTTTACATTTTTCAAATGCTGCCCCCACCCAACCATACAAGTCTTACTTCCATGCTTGGCTGCAGCCTAGACTTTCCAAGGTTGAAATACCTGTTACTGGATTTTTTTTATGAATAGAAAAACAATCTTTTAACACTGATCCACTATGTATTTACATGTTTTTTAAATACATTTGGAACCCTGAAAGTATGGACTTTTTTTTAGTAAGAGGCTATCTTTGTAGCACTGTGCTAGGAATATTAAGTCTTATCTTCATAGGTGGATCAAAGGTCCTATCGTTATAAACTACATCAAATATCTAGTGAAGCATTTGCTTACTTCTTGTGATGCTAAGAAACTATTCATACCAGAGAAGCATGATGCTCATCTTCACCCAAATGTGATTAACTATGCCTAAAAGCTTGGTTTTTTACTGCTGACAATGCCATCCCATGCCAGTCATTGTATGCAACCATTGAATATTTCTGTCTCTGACTAAGCCAACTGTCAGTACAACCAATCCATGGATATGTCAGGGATCGGCCGGAGTCACTTTTTTCACTTGTTGTCACTTTTTTGAGGACGTGTCACTTTTTCACTGAACTTGTCACTAAAGACACTTTTTGTTCATGTCTCAAGATTTTTTTTCAACAATTTAGTGAGCTAACAGGATGTTCAAAATTAAAGTTCCTAGAAAAGGTAAGTTCATTCCTGATAAATAATCCTCCCATATTTGCTTCTAGTACTCCGTTCACTGAGCCTCCACCATAAGCAGCATCAAATTTCCGTTTCGTTTACTCTGTTCTGGCCCTTCCAACGTCTCAGCTACTGTTGATTTCAATAGTTATTACCAACAAATCATCCATACTCTGAAAGTTGCTGAATTGAAAGCGGTTCCTACAAGACGTGCCAAAATTGGGACAGAGAAACAGGTGTGGTCTGAAACCATTGAAATCCAGTCGGTAAAACAACATTAAAAAACGTGGCTGAACATTTGAATTGCTTGCGTTAGACCGCTACGTGGGACTGTTTTCGAGATGAAATGGAGCGCAAAACGCAAATGCAAAGCTGAAATAAAGAGGTGCCAAATTATTGGGTAACAGTTCACTGGAAATAAGAAATCGTGGATAAGTCTAATCAGACCAGACCGTTATCCATCTAGTACTTCTCTGACACTGCATGATCGGTACTCTTACTTTACTTCCATGTATGGAGATGAGAATCTTACTATAACCTATCAGTATGAAACGGAAGTTTCCAGCTGGCTTGCACGTTTCTCAGGACAGCATTTTGTCGTTCCCATTTCCCTTGAGAAGATTATGTTAGCTGTCAGAAAAGATTGGAGAATGGCATCTATGATATTTCCAGAGTTTTTGCAGCTGAGTTTACTTGTTTGCTGTAAATGGGATAAGGCCATTGTATTGCTTTGAGATTATTTTCACATTGATTTATACCCTCTAATGATAGATTTATAGTTAAATTTATTTGAGAGATTTTCTCTAGTCCCTAGAATAGGTCTTTCCCTCTGGTTATTTTTATTAGCACCATCTTTTCTTTCAAGTAGACTGGCTCGTCATCTATATTGCCAAAGTCATATAACGCCATCTTTGTTCCATTTATTAAGGTGCTGATTTTTTCTCTGAACAAGCAGATGAGGGGAAGGAACCCGCCGGAAGTGCCGTACTGTACCCGCCGGTATTCAGTTACCCGTAAATTGCGGGGAATAGATGAGGGGGTCCTTACGTTTCCCTTGTTCCTGGGTGATTTCAGTAACATGAGTATTCATTCAGCCCTCGGCGCGCGCACTTGAAATAGACATTTTTGGATTATTATTAACCTGCCCTAGAGGTAGCGTCTTTTGCTTGCTAGCGAACTCATAGCGGAATAGTCAAACAGCAGTATACACGAGCTTTCTGAGAAATGACTGGTGATCCATGTCCCAGATGTAAGAAAAACGTTACGAGAGCTCAAGGCGGAACTCAATGCCGTACCTGCACGAAGCGGTTCCATTTCTCCTGTGCATCTGTCATCTACGGCAAAGAAGCTACTGAAAAATTACTGGGGAAGTGGCAATGTCTTCGATGCAAAGAAGTAACTTACACACCAAAAGCTGCGACAGTCGGAACTCCAAACAGCCAAAGACAGCACAGTTAAGGCTCCATTGCTGTATCTACTGCTTCAACGCAGTCTTCAGACAACAATGAACCCTCGATCATTGGTGAAAGTCCTTTGGTTCATGAAACCCCTACCATACAATCGCGTAGCGAACCTTGCAGTTATTGTCACACCCAGACTGAAGCCAGCACATCATTTTGCTGTTTCTTCTCTAGTGAGCGGGAGCATGCCCCCTGCCGTGTAATAAACCCTATATTGTCCTCTCGATGAAACTTCATGACCCAAAATCAATCTTGTTTCGATACGAACGTTCTTCCTGCTCCAAGCGGAATTTAGCCCATCTGCAGCTACAAGTTAGGATAATGACAGATCGCACCAAAACCGTCAATCCAAATGAACAGGGACGATTAACTCCAAGTTCTGGCGATGAAGCACTGTATTCCCATGTGGCACAAAATGGAGCAGCCGGTCTTGGTGCAAGTATACCCACTGCAGTCTACGCAACCAACCCAATCGAAACGCTTCTATTAGCTGAAAAGGAGAAGCGATTGCGGGAAGAAAAGCGACGTAACTTGGTCATAGCGGGAATTCCTGAGTCTGATAATCTTAATGGAATAGAGTCACAAGTAATCATTGAATTTTGCCGAAAGAACAGCTTAGGAGCCACCGTAGAAATCGAGGACTTTATTGAGACTTGGCGACTAGGAAGAACAAGAGAAAATGACAAACCAAGAAAGCTCCTTGTAAAGCTCCGAGATAACCTTTAATGTGACAATTCGAGAAGTAACAAGCCCTCAACGCTCCACGCCTTTCCACATAAGGACGGAAGAGAGAATACAGGTCACTGTAAATGATCTAAGCCACTGAAGGAGGCGGTCGTTATCCCCATCCCGAAAGTCATGAACCCCAAAGAACTGGACTATCTGCGACCAATTTCTCTAACTCCGTTATTATCAAAAGTTTATGAAACTTTCTTAAACAAATGACTACTACAGGAACTCAGCGAAATAATAGACCCCCGACACTACGACCTCCAACAGGGGTTTAGTACAAGCCACTATCTTGTAATTTTTGAAACAATGGTAGCCCACCTTGAAACTAATGAGGCATTTGTTGAACTTCTACAAGCAGATGTCAGGAATGCTTTTGATGAATTGCATTGAAGTTTTTCACCCTTTTTTAATCAAGATAGTTGAAAGTTTCCTATCTGAACGAAAACAGAAGACCAAATACAATAACGAGCTGTCAAACACAACGACCCTAACATGTGGCATACCTCAGGGAACTAAGCTAGGCCCTACGTTATTCTTGTTACTTTGCAACATGATAGCTACGTGGCACAAAGATCGCGCAAAGTTTGCAGACGACTTAACAATGATAGTACTACAGAAACCGAACGAAATCCTAGACCTACAGGAAATGGTAACAAAACTGGAGCGAGATTTTTCAGCAAAAAAAACTCACCATAAATAAAACGAAATCAGAAATAATGAGGATTTCATTTTTAAAGCATAGGGTACCAGATTTACCTGAAGTGGGTATACCAGTGGTCCGGAGAATGAGAATTCTGGGTGTCATTTTTAACGATAGATTGATATGGGACGACCATATAAATCATTTAATTTCCCAAATTATCCCTCTACTATGGTATTTGGCAAAAATTACGCCGGTTTAATCTAAACAAAGATGCAATGCTTACTTACTACAAAACTCACATGAGACCAATTCTAGAATTTGCCTACCCAGTCTGGCACGCTGGTCTAAAAAAAATCAAAGTAACAAACTTGAGGGAATACAAAAGCGTGCATTGCGAGTGATTTTGGGGGATACACTGTTACCTTATCAAGAATGTCTTGTTCTGTCAGGTCTAACAACGCTTGAAACAAGGAGGCACGAACTTCTATTGGGCCTCGGACATGGCCTTCTATCACAGAAGCATCGCGATATCCTACCACCGAATATTACACAAAACAAGCACGACACCCGGCAACACAACAAGCTACTGCCAAACAACCCCGGATCAACACAGCGATACAGGAAATCATTCCGGAAATATTTCACCACTCATTTTGATTTATATTTTTATATATTGCGGTTATTTTTTTTGATATTACGTAATAAACTATTTGTCGTTGTTGTCAAGTGCTTGAGGTGTTTTATTATGTGACCGTCGCTGTTTATCCCATTCTTTGCTTTGGAAAGTACTTTTCTGACAGCTAACATGATCTTGTCATGGGAAATGGGAACAACGAAATGCTGTCCTGAGAAACTTGCAAGCCAGCTGGAATCTTCCGTTTCATACTGATTGGCTCCAGGGTTCAGAAAGCTCCTCTCAAAGACCTAATCGATTCAACTAAAAGATTCAGTATTTCATTTAAGTAAAATTCCCTAAATTTTTTGTCCAGGACGGGTATATAAACGTGTTTAAGTAACTGTATCGGTTCGGGATTGAAGTGTGGTTCAATCCTGCCTTCTAGGGCTATAATGAGAGAAATGTTGAGATGGCTAGGGCACGTTCTACGGCTGAAGGATGACAGATTGCCAAAGATTTTCCTTTTCGTCTAGGGCTAAACGGATAGCAGGTCGTCCGCGGTTGGGGTGGGAGGATGTCATAAAAGAAGATCTGAGTCAAATGGGAACTTCCTGGGAGGGTGTAAAGAGGGAAGCCTTGAAATGATTGGGATTTAGGAGGAGTGTGCTTAGCTTTGTTGGCCTCAAGTGGCTTGTTGCTGTCGTGAGTTTTGTTAGTAGTAGTAGTAGTATTTGCTGTTTCGATATGCCAGCTGTCTACCTCAATAGCACTGAATGACGGACAGAATGGTTGGTATATAAAATTCTTCCCAATTTTTAACTTAACATTTGTGTCACGCATTTAATTAAGATGTATTTAATTATACCGTGTATTTATATATTATTGTCTCGTTTTTATTCGTTCATTGCTTCATTAATGCATTTTTGTTTTATATTTATGAAGAGACATTCTTCATCAGTTGATTTAATTAAGTTAGTTTATTTATTCAGATATTCACTAATATCATTAATTGTCTAGACTTTGGATGAATTTAACCGATTATTTTTTTGAGCTTCAAAATAAATTGGAGGGGAGGGGCCAATTTTCTCATTAATGAAGTTAAAATTCTAGTTAAAATTTAAGGTATGGTTTTCGCACTCCACCCGAGTTCAACTTACGGGCTGTTCCAAAAGCTGGAGAAAGAAGCTTCACAATGGGAATTGTCACCGATTGGATTGAAAAGCAGCTGATCAAAGAATTTGAGGTTGATATTTTCTTTCTTTTTTCTACTTTCTTCGACTTCTCTGTTTTCAATTTATTTGAACACCTCCAACTCTTAACAGAACTTGAGCGATATCTTTTTTATACGATATTTTCTACGAGTTTGTTTTTCCTATGAATTTAGTGTGTAGTTTTCAAATGAACTTTCAGTGACAGAATTAAATGACAGGTAAATTTGAATTTGGATCGAAATGTGGAAAACAGAAAATATTTGGTTTCTGGTTGTATATTTTTTAATATTAAAAAATAACTAATATTAAAATATGAGCATTTAATTAAATAAAATTCATTAAAAAACTTAAAATAAAAAGATAAAAAATATAAAATTAAAGAGAAATCAAATAATATTAAAGTTAATATTAAATTTTAGCTTTCATAACATAAACAACTCCTCCACCAAATTAAGTTCACCTAACATGCAAGAATTTTGCTTATAATTTAGTTGACCAAATATAGTTAATATACGTTATGTTTCATTTACAATACGATGATTAGGGATTGAAAAACAGTTGGTCAGAGAATTTGATATTGAGTTTTTTCTTTCTTTCACCACTTAAGTAGTATCCAATCTCTGCTTTTGAGCGCCCAGGTATACTACTCTTTTCTTCGTTAATGGCTTAAATTCATGAAGAAGGCTTAACGGCGATTTCCTCAATGCTGTCATCTACATAATCAAAGTCATAGATGACGTTATTTTTAACTACAGTCATGGATGGTCACATAATTTCTTTTATAATAGCACAGTTTTAGCTTCTAAGCAGTTTATCATTGATTTTGTAAAATTTTTGTCTGATGTATGAATGGAGCGTGAGACCTGTGATTTCCTATGGTAAAAGAACGACACGTTACTCGACTGAACCAACCAGTCATTGATTGTAACGTTTTTCAAAGTATCTTCTGTTTTGTTACGTTTCACCTTAAAAGTTTTTTTCAAAGTGTCTTCTGTTTTGTTACGTTTCACCTTAAAAGCTTTTTTTCAAAGTGTCTTCTGTTTTGTTATTTTCACCTTGAAAGTTCTGGTGAACTATTATTTCTGGTGCATAGAAATAATAAGCATTGCATAGAAATCCACATAAATCCATAAAAATCAGGGTCAACCCCCTAGAAATCCAGACCAAACCAAAGACATCAAGACAAAACTGTAGAAATCAAGACCGGCCCATAGAAATCCTGAAAGATTCCATAGAAATCAACCAATACATAGAAATCGGGATGAATTCATAGAAAGCACAAGCAATCCATAAAAATCCACATAAGTTCATAAAAATCAGGGTCAAACCTAAAAATCCAGACCAAACCAAAGACATCAAGACAAAACTTTAGAAATCATGACCGGTCCATAAAATCCAGAAAAATCTCATAGAAATCCAGACGAATTCATGAAAATCAGGGTAAGCTCTAGAGATACAGACCAAACCATAAAATCAAGAGCAAACTGTAGAAATCAAGACCAAACTGTAGAAATCATGGCCGTCTTCTAAAATATCATGACCAATAGAAATCCCGCTGAAGTCATAAAAATCCTTACCAATACATAGAAATCCGGAAGAATTCTTTGAAATCACAAGCAATGCATAGAAATCCACACAAATTCATAAAAATCAGGGTTAACCCTAAAGATCCAGACCAAACCCGAGACATAAAGTCAAAACTGTAAAAAACCTGACTGGTCCATATAAATCCCATAGAAATCAATAACAACGCATAGAAATTCAGGGGAATTCATAGAAATCGTAACCAATGTATCGCAGTCCAGATGAATTCATAAAATTCAAGAATTCTTAGAAATCATAATCAATGCATAAAAATCCACACAAATTCATAAAAATCAGAGTAACTTAAAAATCCAGATCAAACCAAAGACATCAAGGCAAAACTGTAGAAGTCATGGCCGGCTCATAGAAATCCAGAAAAATTCCATAGAAATCATAACAAATGTATAGAAATTCAGGGGAATTCATAGAAATCGTAAACAGTGCACAGAAATTACGACGAATTCATATAAATCAGGGCCAGCCCTAAAAATCCAAGCCAAACCATAGAAATCTAGACCAAACCATAAAATCAAGACCAGTCTAAAGAAATCATGGCCAACCTCTAAAAACTCATGACCAATGCATAGAAATCCCGACGAATTCATAAAAATCAAGACCAAACTGTATAAATTAAGATCATCCTCTTAAAACTTTGACAAACTCATAAAAATCAAGACCAAACTGTAGAAATTATTACCAATCTCTAAAAAATCAAGACCAACAACCTTGCGACTACTACTGGGTTTGGCTCCATCCCTTGATAATATAATAATAAATTGGGCCAGCAATATTGCTTAAACATTGAAGGCTGTTTGATTAACTCACTGGGTATCAAGAAATTTGTTTGTTCGAATCTTTATGGACGAGTAGCATTGTAGATTTTACCGAATTAGTTTCTGCTTATTTTTTTTCAAAGTTCAACGTGGCAACAATGGCGGTACTTTGCGCGCTGTTTGTAATATTTGTAGAGCCAATAAAAGCATAGGAATTTCCTGTTTTCAGTTATTAATAGCCATAAGGAGGAGCCATGGAGTAAAAGACAGAATATAAATCTCTGTTTGGCTAAAACTGTCACTTGTTACCGAATAATGTCTGTTAATCAGCTAAAATGCTTGTTTTTCTTTCAGAGGATATTTGTTTACCCCAACATGGATGAGCAGTATATACTTCTAATGGACGCTAGTCGTCTCTACTGAGACTATCTATAGAGACTCTATAGTCATCTCTATTGAGACGTCTCTACTTCAATATATGTGATAAATTAGGGTTTTGTAAAGTAGAAGTTAGCGGTAATTGTCTCTAGCTGGGTATCTATATTTTATACTGCGGATGAAGAGATGTCCTTTGTGTTTGTATATAACTTACGGTGGAAGTTTGTTTATAGCTACTTCTTGATCAGAGATTGGCAAAGTACGGCTTTGGGCCATATTTGGCCCTCAGAACATATCTTGTGACCCGCAGACAAATATCTGTTGCAGGTTAAGAGCTGAAGTCACTTTTTTCGATTGGAATTTTCGGATTGTTTCTTTCGTAACTTTCGTAACGTTTCTGCTCAACCGGAATTACAGAATAAAATATTTTAAGCTTTATGTTAAAAAGGTTTGTAACAGTACAAGACCGTATCAAGGGGTTTAAGGGGTACCCCTCTCCATCCCGAAATATTTTTCTGACTCGTAAAAACGTCACAAAAGTGCATTTAAGCAACTTTTGATCCGATTTTTAGGTTTTTTACGAACCCTCTACGAAAGAAGAACCCCTCCCCCCCAGAACAAAGGTTTTGGATATGCCCCTGTCACAGTAATTGATCTCTGAAAAAATTGTTTGCCAACTACTGTTCTAAATGTATATTTTATATTCTAGTTATGTATTTGAGCTGTAGATTGTAATTTCTGTCGAGTTAGAATGAAAATTTCAGTTGTTCCTTTTTTTCTGTGCTAAATGCTAGTCCCATATTCGTTTAGGTCTGTAATATATCTATAAATTTAGTGTGGTGGGGACTAAGACACAAGTTTGCTCGGAGGGCAGGGGCTCTTTTGTATTTTTGTTACGTACTTTTCATTTGCGTTTCTACGAATGTGTCAGTTTCCAATACCATCATAATTACAGAAATTCACACTTCAAAGTTGCATATTGAAATATTTGACAAGAATCAAAATCGACCAATCAAATTAATAAAATAAGAATTCTTCTGCATTATTGAGACAAGAGCACAGCTTGAGCACATTGAGCATTTTTTTTTTGTTCAATTAACACAGTTTGAGACACTAGACTACTAAGGGGAGGCCCGCGAACTCCATCCTTTATGTACATTCTTGCATATAACCGTCGGCAATGTGTGTGGGGGGTGGGGAATTGATTTAACCTCGGATTTTCTCGTAAATTCCTAACGGCCCTTTAACAATGGGATTTTAGTAATTACTGGCATTTAGCTAGCGCTAATTTCAGCCAGTCATGCTTTTTTTTTCTTCCATCATTTCTATTTAATTAATTGATCAATGTTTAATTTAATTATTGATTAACTAACTAATTGAGCTATCAGGCAAGCGACCCACGTTTAATCACACATTTAAACTCTCAATCTAAAGTATTCTGCTGGCCTTTCCTATGAGAATCGGTCATCCAACGGTTTTCGGCAATTATCTCAGAAACAGCAAAATTTAGGAAATTACCTAGTTTCGCACTGAAGGTATGTGATTATTATAACTGATTTTTGTACTCATTGGAGTTTTGACTCTTTAATCCTTATTAATTGTGTTTAATAAATTAAAAGTATATTTAATCAATTATTTTTCTAAAAATATAATTAGGTTTTTTGACGAAAATCATTCTTTCTTTTTTTTATAAAATATTCTCATGATTGTATAATGCCAGTCAATCACCTCGAGATACCTTTAAATATGTAAAAAAAAATAATTGACGAATTGGTCCCTGACATGATTAAACAGTAATCTTTTTATGCCTACTTCTTGTTTTGTATATCCTAGGGTTATAAAAAGGACTGGTCTCAGATGTTGGCTGGTCCTTACGGTGTAGGTTAGAATTCTGGAGCACATTGGTTATGTTTCTGTAGTTACTCGAAAACGTTTATATAGGCTCAAAAAACGTTTATATAGGCCTACATACACGTTTTTTAGTATCTACAGAAACATAGCCTAAATTCTTTCGAACACATTTGTGAGCCTATATTATATAGGCCCACAAATTACGTTGCAATTTCGAGCTTTTTTTGCAAAATTAGTCAACAGACTGTTGGAACATGACGGGATGAATTTTTGAATAAAAGTCATCGCGGCTCTATCTCCAAGACGGTGATGATATGACTATTTTATGAATTTTAAGCACTTAATTACAGAGGAGGTATAATTTACAATGATTTCTTTGAAAAAAAACTGATGGGGGATATAATCCTCATCTTGTTATCGGCTCAGTATTATAAAAACACATACTAATACTGCTATTAACAACTCCCTGCTACATCAAGATGGCTCAGACCAACAGAGATACGCATACTTTTTCTCCACCACACACTATTCGAAGCTTCCGTCTTTACTCCTTCCCAGCAAGTTCAATTTTCTTTCAATCCTTTTTTGCTACCACTTCCCAGCTCACTAGGAGATCGTTTGCCCATAAATGGATGACTTTAAAGGACGTTTTCGGGTATCTATCATCCTTCATCCGCAAAACTAGTCTAGTTGTCCCCTAAACGTCTCACTCTAGAAAAAAAAAAGTGTGAAAGATTCTCCTAGTTCTCCATTTTTCAATCTGTTTGGTTTTAAACCCTTTCCACCCTAAAGTATAAAAGAGATAATGTCACCTGGTCCCCTCACGACCCCCTTATATTAAATAAGAGCTTTAGCGAATTCTGTGTTTTATCGGATTTTTTTACTCTTCATATTTTTTTCTCCACATTTATTGGTACCTGTCCTTTGAAAAGAAAAAGTATACTTGGGAATTAGAAAAGTATATGTTTTTCTATTCCTTTTTTAAGTGTTAAAGTCGTGTTATCCACCGCATTTGTCGAATGTTGTATATTTTCCTGTTTCTAATAAAACGATGGTTATGTTAATGCGCATTTTAGAAACCTCTGAGGATATAGGCATTGAAACATTCTTGGTTGTTGCAGAATCATATAACAACACAATTAAAACAAAAATATGACAACTGGGGAGAAGCTGGAAAAGAAGATTCTTGGCATCAATGACAGTCATATGAAATAATCATGATTTTCAACGAATCCGTACAGCTTAAGTAAAAGGCATGGAAAAAAGTATTAGGTTATGATGCGCGAAAATGAAGCGTAAGCGAGATCTGCGGTTAGAAGACATATGACAACCAGTATAAGAACGAATACATCGAATCATAAAAAAAAATGCTGTTGAAAGAGGAACAACAGTGAGAATCACAACGAGTCGCAGAAGAAAACAAATCCTATAAAATGAATGATTCTTTGATCCTTAAACAGGAAAAAGAAATAGAATTCACGCCATAATTCCATTTCTATTACTTATTTGACACCTCTTGACATAAAAAATAGAATAATGAATACATATATATATATATATATATACCGGAAGCCCGGTGGCTTCGCCGCCGGTCCACGGCAGTCGGTACGCGGCAGGCTTTTATATATGGATTCTCATTGTCGCTTGTCTTCTAAGCGCATGCAGCGACAATTTGCTGTCATATAGCGGGCTTCTCAAAGACATCTGATTATTAAAGCGAGTTCGATTTTTAACAAGGATATCTACTAAGCTTAAAATTTTGTGTTTCCTTTTCTAAGGTTTTGGAATTGTTGTAATCCCTTTTTAAAATTAAATTAAAAAAAAACAATTTTTTTAAATGAAAGTAAGGAGCGACATTAAAACTTAAAACGAACAGAAATTACTCCGTATATGGAAGGGGCTTTTCCTTCTCAACGCCCCGCTCTTTACGCTAAAGTTTGACACTTTCTCTTAACTCTACATTTTAAAACAGTAAAAAACTTTAGCGTAAAGAGCGGGGCGTTGAGAAGGAAAAGCCCCTTTCATATACGGAGTAATTTCTGTTCGTTTTAAGTTTTAATGTCGCTCCTTACTTTCATTTAAAAACTTGTTTTTTTATTTAATTTCTGAACGTTTTTGAATCAATGCATGTTTTGATTTTGGCTCCCCACAGAGGAATAATTAAAACGAAATTTGTATATTTATTTTTTTTGGCTAAATGACTTTCTCATAATTTTGGTCGAATGATTTTGAGAAAAAAAGAGCGGGGGAGGAAGCTTAGTTGCCCTCCGATTTTCGGTTAATTAAAAAGGCAACTAGAACTTTTAATTTTATACGAATCTTTTTATAAGTAAAAGATATATGTAACTTATAAATTAGCTTACGTAAAGAACTTTTGTATTCTCATGTTTTTATTACATATATGATGGGGTTCGCCCCCTCGTCAGTACCTCGCTCTTTACACTAAAGCTTAAATTTTGTCCCAATTCATTAAGAATGACCCCTGAATCACAAAAGCCGCAGAATAAATAGTTGAAATTACTAAAAATACTTTGGCGTAAAGAGCGAGGTATTAGGAGGAGGTGAGCCCCTCATATGGGTAATAATTTCTGTTCGTTTTTAAATTTTAATGCTGCTGCTTACTTCCAGCTGAAAAAAAAAACTTGTTCATATTTATTTTTTCATTGTTTTTTTTAAGTAATGCTAGTAAATCCTGCGCTCCCTTCATGGAAATTTTCTTCCCCCATGACAAATTCCTCGATGGAAAGTTCCCCCATCATATCCCCCTCTTCTCAACCTTCCCTGCCTCCAACCAAAAAATCCTCCTGAAAACGCCTGTACACTTCCCAATAACCATTACTATATGTAAGCACTGGTCAAAGTTTTGAACTTGTAACCCCTCCCACGGGGACTATGGGGGAGTAAGTCGTCCCCAAAGACATAGTTATAAGGTTTTTCGACTACGCTGAATAAAATGGCTCTCTCAGAATTTTGATCCGTTGACTTTGGGAAAATAATTAGCGTGGGAGGGGGCCTAGGTGCCCTCCAATTTTTTTGGTCACTTAAAAAGGGCACTAGAACTTTTCATTTCCGTTATATTGAGCCCCCTTGCAACATTCTAGGACAACTGGGTCGATACGATCACCCCTGGGGGAAAAAACAAATAAACAAGCATCCGTGATCTGCCTTCTGGCAAAAAATATAAAATTCCACATTTTGTAGATAGGAGCTTGAAACTTCTACAGTAGGGTTCTCTGATACGCTGAATCTGATCTGTGATTTTCGTTAAGATTCTATGACTTTTAGGGGCTGTTTCCCCCTATTTTCTAAAATAACGCAAATTTTCTCAGGCTCATAACTTTTGATGAGTAAGACTAAACTTGATGAAACTTATATATTTAAAATCAGCATTAAAATGCGATTATTTTGATGTAGCTATTGGTACCAAAATTCCATTTTTAGAGTTTTGGTTACTATTGAGCCGGGTCGCTCCTTACTACAGTTCGTTACCCCGAACTATTTGATTTATACGAATATTTTCGCAATTATCAACCACTGTGCCCCGGCACTTGACACGCGGCAGGCTTCTATATACATAGATTCTTGCTTTCGCTTTTCTTATAAACACAGGCAATTTGCTGCCTTTTCATACTGGGTCTTTTCAAAGATTAAATAAAAAAAAAACAAGTTTTTTTAGCTGAAAGTAAGGAGCGATATTAAAACCTAAAACGAACAGAAATTATTCCGTATAGTAAGGGGGTTGTCCCCTCCTCAGCACCTCACTCTTTACGCTAAAATTTGACTCTTCGTCACAACTCTACTTTTTAAAACCACAAAATAAACTTTAGCGTAAAGAGCGAGGTGTTGAGGAGGGGACAACCCCTTTACTATATGGAAAATTTCTGTTCGTTTTAAGTTTTAATGTCGCTCCTTACTTTCAGTTAAAAAAAACTTGTTTTTTTTATTTAATTTCTAAACGTTTTGAATTAATGCATGTTTTTATTTTGACTCTCCGCACATAAATAATAAAAACTAAATTTGCATATTGATTTTGTTTGGCTAAATGGCTTAATTTTTTGATTACTTAAAAAGGCAACTAGAACTTATAATTTTTTACGAACGTTTTCATTAGTAAAAAATATACGTAACTTACGAATTGACTTACGTAGCGAACTTCTATATTCGCACGTTTCTGTTACGTATATGAGGGGGTTCACCCCTTCGTCAATACCTCGCTCTTTACATTAAAGCTTAAATTTTGTCCCGACTCCTTAAGAATGACCCCTGAATCACAAAAGCCGTAGAATAAATAGTTGAAATTACTAAAATACTTTAGCGTAAAGACCAAGGTATTACGAGGAGGTGAACCCCTTATATGCGTAATAATTTCTGTTCGTTTTAAGTTTTAATGCTGCTCCCTACTTTCAGTTGAAAAACTTTTCATATTTATTTTTCATTATTTTTTTTAATAATGCTAGAAAATCCTGCGCCCCTTTCATTGAAATTTTCTTCCCCCATTACAAATTCCTCCATGGAAAAATCCTCCCAAGTAACCCCCCTTCAACTTCCCCCCTCAAAGCAAAAAAAAAATCCCTTTGAAAACGTCTGTACACTTCCCAATAACCATTACTGTATGTAAACACTAGTCGAAGTTTGTAACTTGCAGCACTCCCACGGGGACCGTGGGGGAGTGAGTCGGCCCCAAAGACATAGTTAATAAGTTTTTCGACTATGTTGAATAAAACGGCTATCTCAGAATTTTGATCCGGTGACTTTGGGGGGGGGAATGAGCGTGGGAGGGGGCCTGGGTGCCCTCCAATTTTTTTGGTCACTTGAAAAGGTCACTAGAACTTTTAATTTCCATTAGAATGAGCCCTCTCGCGACATTCTAGGACCACTGAGTCGATACGATCACACCTAAAAAAAAACAAATAAACACGCATCCGTGATCGGTCTTCTGGTAAAAAAAATGCAAAATTCCACATTTTTGTAGATAGGAGCTTGAAACTTCTACGTCAGGGTTTTCTGATACGCTGAATCTGATTGTGTGATTTTCGTTAAGATTATATGGCTTTTAGGGGGTCTCCCCCCTATTTTTTAAAATAAGGCAAATTTTCTCAGGCTCGTTACTTTTGATGGATAAGACTAAACTTGATGAAACTTATATATTTAAAATCAGCAATAAAATGCGATTCTTTTGATGTAACAATTGGTATCAAACTTCCATTTTTTAGAGTTTCGGTTACTGCTGAGCCGGGTCGCTCCTTACTACAGTTCGTTACCACGAACTGTTTGATATTTGATTATCAAAGTAAGTCCGATTTCTAACAACAGTATCTAATAACTGTCAAACTTTGTGTGTGTTTTTTTAAGGTTTTTGAATTGTTTTAATCTCCTGTTATTTATTTATTTAAGAATTAACGACGCTTTTTGACTACTATGGTCCCTGCGTCGGCCCTGCAGTGTATTTCTGCAGCGTGATTCGATCTCTGGGTCCCGTATTACCAAGCTAAGGTCAAATCCACTGCGCCACCACAGGACAATCTCCTGTTTAAATTTATACAAACATTTTTGCAATTACATACCACCAGGACCCGGCACTTGACACGCGGCAGGCTTCTATATATAGATTCTCATTGTAGCTTGTCTTGTAAACGCAGGCAATTTGCTGCCTTTTCACACTGAGTCTCTTCAAAGATATTTGATTATTAAAGCAAGTCCGATTTCTAAAAACGATATCGAATAACCTTCAAACTTTTGGTTTTTTTTTAAGGTTTTTGAATTGTTACAATCCTTTGTTAAAATATATACAAATATTTTTGCAACTATTTGTTTTTGCTCTTTACGTAACTTAATGGCTATTTTTTTAACCGTCAAAACGGGGATTATCATTGGAATTATCATTTGGAATAATTGCAAAATTTGTTTTTTGGGCCTTCCTACTGAAATTATAACTGGTTACGTTCAAACCTGTAAGCTTAAAAAAGGTTTTAATTTTTTAAGGTTTATGAATTGTTGTAATCTCTTGTAAAAATAGAGAATTATCATTTGGAATAATTGCAAAATTTGTTTTTTGGGCCTTCCTACTGAAATTATAACTAGTTACGTTCAAACCTGTAAGCTTAAAAAAGGTTTTCATTTTTTAAGGTTTATGAATTGTTGTAATCTCTTGTAAAAATAGAGAATTATCATTTGGAATAATTGCGAAATTTGTTTTTGGACCTTCCTACTGAAATTCTAACTGGTTACGTTCAAACCTGAAAGCTTAAAAAAGGTTTTCATTTTTTAAGGTTTATGAATTGTTGTAATCTCTTGTAAAAATAGAGAATTATCATTTGGAATAATTGCAAAATTTGTTTTTTGGGCCTTCCTACTGAAATTATAACTGGTTACGTTCAAACCTGTAAGCTTAAAAAAGGTTTTCATTTCTTAAGGTTTATGAATTGTTGTAATCCCTTGTTAAAATATATACAAATATTTTTGCAATTACCAGCTTTTCTCTCTTTACGAAGTTTAATGTCTTTTCATACTACGGAATTTTCGTTTTTTGGGTCTTCCTAAAGGGATTATTTAGCTAGATACGTTCAAACCTGCAGTCCTTATTCACGTATCAAGTTGTTTTTCAGTTGGAGGAACAAGACAAACATTCAGACCAAAAACAAGATTTTTGGTATTTTCTGAGGGAATGAGGGAGGGATGAGTAGGCTAGAGCAACCGGACTATGAACATTGTATCGATTGAAGGGGCCAAAATATTCTGTCTCTGGTTCTCACAGATGCAAACATTACTTTTTTTTTCTTATGCTTTTCCTACGTTCTTCGCATGTTTTTTCTTGTCTTCCAGGAGTCTTTTATGCTAGGATAGTGCTATTACTGCAACCACTAACGACAATTAAAATGTAAACTGTTTTATTTATCTACTCAATTGGATATATATAAGGAAAATTCGGGAATTCAATTTTTGATGAAATAGGCTTATATGCAGTCTTAGGTAGTTGGAGACGTCAATTTTACGAAAAACGTGGATGAAAAATCACCAGAAATAAGCTAAAAACATACAAAACTTAAACAGCCCAAGAAGAAATAGCTTTTCTTTGAACCTGCATTTGTTTATAGGAACCGTTGGATTGTCATTTTTAGAATTTTTAAATGAAAAATATTGCCAAATTTGACTAATAAGTTTCGCTTATTTATTTTCACGGTTCAAAGTGACAACGCTAGATGTGATACTAATCTAAAAACTTCATAATTTTGAAACAACCAGAAGAAATATATCTGAAAATCGAGGCTTTCAGGTATAGACCTAAGATGGGCCCAGGAAAAAAACCTTTTATTCTAATGTCGCTTCGATGAAAAATATCTAAAAACAGAAAGTTTTGTTTATAGTCTACTTAAAAAGAAGAAGAAACAAAACATCGAAAATAAGCTTTGGTCTAAATTCCATGTCTTCTCTCTTTGCTCCTTAACAAAGAAGTTTATTTGTCTTAAATTAAATAATTATTTAGTTGAATAATTAACTTTAAATTGCTTTAAGAAATAACTAGTTCAGTCTCACTGAAAATTATTTATTTTCAAAGTAGTGTTGCAAGAGAAATGTTTACCAGTAGACAGTTTCTTTAAAAACCCATTTTTTTTTAATTTTAGCTAGTTTGGGCCGTGCTTTGCTCTTAATAAGGCTGTTGCTACCGCTGTAGCCGTGGCAATGACGAATTTTATGTTTTAAAAAGTCTACCCTGTTTTGACTCACGACTGGGCGATCATATAAGTTCATGTAAGTTTATTGTTGCAAATTCACAAACAATAAATGTAAATAGCGACGAAGGACACACTACCTTTCCATATCAAACAAAAACAACTTAGAAACAATAGGGAAATGTTTTCCGAGACAGTGGAATTCAATCCAAATATCCATTGAATCGAATTTCATTGTCTTGGAAAAAAAAAATCCTATTGTTTCTAAGTTTTTTTTTAATAAATTAATTAAACAGCACTTTTGCGCTGGAGAAAACCTATGAGGGTTTGCGGTCGCGCAGAAGTCCACTATTTAGCCTACCTATTAACTCGACTATTTACTTAAGATCAAGTTGAAACTTCTGGTAAAACTTTTTATTAGGGGGGAGGGGAAGGGAGTGACGGAAATATGAATTTTTTGCTGAGGGAAGGTCGAAAAACTTTTCTGTGGATTTCACATGGGTCCATTTCATGGTTTCACATGTTTTTTCCTTCTTAATGCATGCCGCATCTTACGTTTGAAAAAAATCTATTTACTGGGTGAAGATAGATAATTATTTTATTTTATAATTTGGTAAATTTTGCTGTAATTAGTTAATCGAGAAAGAGTGTTACTGCCCTTTTTTTTGTTAATGGCTGATATTCAGAGGACTACAGCTATCCATCATCTGGTTCTTGAGCCTTTCAAGGTTGTTTTTGTGTATATATATAAATTAATAATTAGTAGTAAAATTTAAAGCAACAAATTAGTGTACCAAATGAAAAAAAAATGAAAAAAACGGATTTATAGTCTATATATAAAACTAAATAAAATACTGAACATCAGTTTTCAATGATGTTCAATGTCTTCTCTCTATTTTCATTAGCTACAAAGCTTATGTTAGAAAATGCGTACAGTTAAATTAAATAGTAAATTAAATCTTAAATTTATTTATTATACAACAAAAATTATTCGTTAAAAATGTAAATAGTAAGTACATTCATTCGCTTTCATCATCAAGGAGTTCTGGGGAGCAGTAGAATTCAACGAATCCAGTTTTGTCATTCTCCTGTTGTATCATAAATTGTAAACACAAAATGCCTCGCTCGTCAATACGTAAGGATGTCCTCTTTGAGATCCCTAGAGGCTTCAACGCCAACTTCAACATATCCTGGTGGTAGCTAAAAGAGATGTTTGGGATTGTTCTGTATTCAAAACAGAAAACCTATGGCGTAAATCGGAGGACGGTATGTCCCCCCTACCTTTACCCTTCCCCCGTCAAGTTTTAAACAACATCTTTTTATAAATATTTTCATTGAAAAATAATTTTTTATCAATTTTCGTAGGAAAAATTGAAAAAAAAACTACAAATTTGCTCCCCTCCCTACATTCTCATGAATTGACGCCACCGCAGACAATAGTACTTACTCAATCAATAATATACACATCGTCTCAATAATAACATATTGATATAAATACGATCCCATAACGATATAGTAACATATCAACATAATAACATACCGATAATAACATCAATCAATAATATACATATCGGCTGCTTTATTTTGAAGTATATTTGAGTTTTAGGGGTCCTCGCTAAGGTCCATCGATTTTCCTTTAGATTTAAACCCGTGTAGGTAGTTTTCTAATTCCGATATCCTTTGGGAACCTTTAAATATAAAAGACGAGGTGATTACTTTGTCGATTTCTCTGAGTACCAAAATCAATAATCGGCATTCCCGTTTTTAGATGCTCGTGAATTTCTTGGGTTGCAAACTACTACCCCGACTTTAGATCTAAAGAGGCCAATCCGAACATGAAAGAACAGATTTTAATTTTATCGAGGACACTTGAATGTCGAGAATCTTGATTACGTTGTACAAAAGATGACAGATCCTTACCGAAGAACCGACTTTAGTCGGTTTAGTCTGAGTTTTGTTTTAAAGCACGAATCGTTCTATTTTCCCTAATTAAACTCTTTCAGACAAAACGATATATGAAAACTCGAATAGAGAATAATAATAATAAAATAAATAAACAAAAAAGGAAACATATGAATGTGGTAAAACCAAGTATGATTAAACTAATATACGATGAAAATTTATGCTAGGCAGATTGAAAAATGTCAAAAAAAGACAGCAAAAAATAGAAAACTATGATAATGTTACATAAGAGGTGAAATATAACCAACATAAGAACTGATTAAAATAAAACTACAAAAGAGGTCCTATTTATTTCAGGGAGGATATTAAGGCTTGTGAAGCTGCTGCATGAAAAAAGTAGGAAACTCCTTCAATACCTTTCAGTAACTGTACGGATCGACGAGTATATTTGGAGATCTAAGCGGGGTAAAAGGGGTCTAGCACGGATAAAATGTTGTCAATTCATCAAAGTGAGATGTTTTTAAGAGGAGTTTAAGCCGTTTGTTTCATTTTTGTACTTTAGCAATATTTACGAGCATTGTGGGATTAATTTTTATTCCTTTTCTTACTGAGATGTTGAGTTTTGGGTTGAGCTTTCCATTTTGTTCTTTTTTTCTAACTCCATTTTTACATATTTTTTTTGTGTTAGGAAGCCGGGAGAACTGGTAGATGAAGGTCAAGAGGGGATGAGGAGTTATCTGGAATGAGAGGGAGAGGGGTAATGGGTGGGGTAATCAGGAAGTGCTAAGGAATTGAAAATTTGATAGCAAAAGCACATAATAACTATTATTAAGATGCCTAGGTAAGGCCAGGTTGTTTCAGCTTTTTCCGTATTGAGAAGTGCATAGTTACCTTGCATCCACTTTTTCTTGGTAAGAAAACATCTCAACGTATTCGGTGTTGGCTTGAATATCAGTCTAAAAAAAGAAAAAAAGGCTCAAAAATGTCGAAAATTGATGGTAAGATACAAAACATTTGTTCTAGCAAGGGTTGAAAAAAATATTTTTTAGTCAGCGGAGGGGAGTGCAAAGCAATATGTTTGGAGTGGAAGAGGGGAGGCCAACTCCGTAAAAAGAAAAAAGAGACAAATTAGAATGAAAAGGAATCATAGAACGCATCCTAAAAATATCTATTTAACAGGAGGAACACAAAACTGAAGACAAGCCCTCTCCCCCCCCCCCTAATATACATACTAAAATCAATCAAGTGCTTTGATGTTAAGAAACTGGAAAATTTCTAAATTTTGAATTAGGCATCTGACAGATTCAAATGTATTTTAAAACCCTTGAACATTTTAAGAAGGTATTTTTGCAATTCAAAGCTGTTACTACGGCTTACCTTAGGACGAGAACAAAAATTATAACGAGCAAGAAAAACCCGGTAAAATCCGGCATAATAATAAAAATATCAATAATATCTTTAACTCAATTAATTTAATGAACTGATTATTAATAGATTATATAATAGGTAATACGAATATTAATTTTTGTCCGAGAGGGCGAGGGTTCGAATTCTAGTGTACCCAATTATTTGGTTTGGGACGGGGGTCAGTGGCGTGACTCTGTAAGCTCAGCCAGAGTCGATGCAGCTCTAAATGGGTACCTGGAGAGATCTGGGAAAGGTAAACAGGAAGGGTATGGAAAAGCACAGGATGTATGGAATGGCAATATGGAAAAGCAGGTATGGAGAACCTGGCTGGCCCTCACCCCCATTCCAATTCCTGGCTGAAGGGCCTTGAGACGGAGATCAGCACCGCCGGTTCGGACCTTAAGGGTCTAGTGCCGCATTCTTTACCTTACCTTTAATTCTCGATTTAGATACTTATTTTTGCTAATTATTATTCAATTATTAACTAAATAACTGATTAAATAGAATGAATGTTATAACTTAAGGATGTAGAGGCAATGGGTTTTGAAGACCTGAGCTTTGACCTATGTGAGTCTTCCTAACAACAAACAGGAGAAAATAACAAAGTATTGCAGAAAATGCGCCGTCCGAATATCATACAATGGCTGTTCAAACTTTCTCAATTAAGAGCATTAATTAAGAACTGAGGGGAGGTACGATTGTGCGTGGAGAAAAATTATCTAGATACCGGGACGGCAAATAGAGTAATATTTTTCAATAACTAACAATTTGAGCAATAAGTAACTACCATAATGGGTCGATATAAAATAAAAAATGTTACAACAAAAGTCAAGAAATAGCTAACATTCGACAAAGAAATTTGACAAGATTTTACTAGTAAACATTTGACGACTGACATTTCTTTTGATCGAAGAGAGGTGTAAAGTAACAAGATAAAAAGATCATACAACTGGGGAAAAGAGGCAAATAAAGGGAAGAAACCTAAGGAGAACAACCAATCTTCCCTAATAACAATAAAGACCTCCTTCTTTTTCTCTTTGCCCTCTTTTTTCATTTTACTTTCTCTTTTTTTTCAAATACACACCTTTTCAAACTAAATACGCTTGTAGGCACGTAAATAGACATCTTGCAGGAGAGGGAGGGGCGATAAAAGAAGTTTCAAGTAGAACATCCTCTCTCAGTAAACAATCAAGAGAGATAAAACTCTACAAAAAGAAAACTTCAAACGAGACGACGGCTTGTTATTCTACTGGCCGTCGTCTCGTTTGAAGTTTTCTTTTTGTAGAGTTTTATCTCTCTTGATTGTTTATTGTCATGTCTGGCCAGTTCGGCTTAAGAACTTTCAATCCTCTCTCAGGAAACCCCCCCCCCCCTCGCAAAAATTCCTGGCTGAGAAATTCCCCCGAAAAATTCACCTCTTGACACCCACCCCTCCAAAAATTTTCCCTTTTAACTGATTCGTTAAGCAAAGCTTTCCACCACATTTTGGTACAACCTGTGATCTCCCGCAACTCCCATTAGTAACTAATCTGAGTGTTGGTGGATCAACTAAAATTTCAATTTTGATTTTGTCAGCAGTCGAATCTAACTCGGAGAATGCCTCCTTGAGAACTTCAGATTTTAGTATCATCTTGCCAGTTGAGTCGCTCAGATCAAAATGGAAGTCCACTGGTTCGTCTGGTTCTAAAGTCTTGATTTTGCAGTCAGTCGAAACAACAGGCTCTTCAACCCTGAAAAGTACACTTAGTACAAAGTACGCTAAAAACTAGTATTTTGGATAAATTATTATTTTACCTGAATATAGTAGGATAATAGTCAACATCCAACCGAGCTCCTTTCCCGGGAGAGTTCACATTAAACTAAGGAGTATAAACAGAGTTTTGAAACTAGGGTATAAAAGTCTGATTGACCAGTGACCCTGACCCGAAACATTCTTCCGGTTCCACCTTTAAACTTAACTATTTCAATATTAAATTTCGAATTTAAAATATTATTTTTAATTCAATTTAATTTTTAATTCAAATTATTTACATTAAAATTAGGAGTTTTAAATACTAAATTTAAATAATAAACTTACCAATCATTTTCTAAATATTTTCTAAATAGGCTGAATATAAGTGTTAAAACCTAACCGAACCTGACAGAAATCCATAATAAAAATATATTTACCCACAATATTTTTAAATAAAGTTTAAACTAATTTTAAATTAAATCTAAAATTGTTAAGTTAATATCCAATTAGAAAGTTTAAATACTAAAGCTAAAAATTCAATATTAAATTTGGCTACTAAACCTCGATATATTTTACAAATATGCATGCTACAAACACGCATACAACTACAATAGGACGTAAGCAGGACGATACTTTTAGCCACCTGGCAACCCATCCCACCTTCTAAGAAAATGTCAACATTTTTTTAACGACTGCTCGCACAACTTATTGTTTTCTCATTATTAATAAACTTAAATTTTAACATTTTCAATTTTTCACATTTAGAACCCACCAACCCCAAATATCCTCCTGTCTTCTTGCATCAGCTTCTAATATACTTAGGTCCCTTTGAGGGACCTTTTTTGCCTTAAAACCACCCAAAAATTCCTCTCATTTTCTGTAAAAATACGGTAAAACGTAAGGAAATTGGAACAACAAGGCAAAAATACACCTCTTTTAGCATAAGCGTAGTTAATTAAGTTTGCAACAGATTTTTTTTTTTTCAGATCTGTCCAGCCCGCGTCTGCTCCATGGCACGCAAGCGAATAAAAGTCATGAGCCGGGTCTCGCAACATTCAAGCAATGCTGAATTTCTATCATTGTATTGCGGAGCAACTATTCTTGAAGTTTGAGTTGGTTTATGATCAGCAATCTGTAGCTGCTGATGTAGCAGAGGGTAAAAAATGGAACACAATAACGAATAATACAGAATACAGAAGTATAGATCCAAAATTCTAAGGTCAAAAATTTCTTTCAGATTTCAAGGAAATGATTCTAGAAAAGGGGAGGAAGGAATACCAAATTTCGTTTTTTTTTTCTTGTTAAACTGAAGAATTTGAAGGTCTTCTGGAACTTGTAACAATAAAGTTTGGACCCAGAACTAGGAAAATATGAATGAAATCTGATTCAGTTTAACAATACATACTTCTTTGTTATAATGTCTGAGCCCCACAACTAACACCAATCTAAAATGTATCACTTAATGATTTTTAAGACCTTATCAACAACGGCAAGAAACTTATATCAATAAAAATAAATTTCATCTAGTCAAGTTATCTAAAATGTAGGTTATTGGTGAATCATTTGCAGAATTTTGATTATTTAACGCATACCAAAAATTCAGAGACCTACTGAATTTCTCAATAAATTTCTTTTCTCAGTAAAAATTGACTGGTTTATTCCGCAAGAGCAAATTATGAGCAAATTATCCTGTATTCTATTTATAGAAAAATTTCAGTTTATATATTTTTCATCTCAATTGCCTCTCCAAAAGATTACAGTAGGCTATTTACAATAGATATTAAAATTGTCTATTCAAAAAAAACTGAATGATCAGGGTTTTCAAAAATATGGAGATCCAAAGAAGAATCATAGTTGTCATTTTTTTTTGCAAACCTCAGGGTCTTATCTATTGAAGTCTTGTTTTCATACAATCGTTCCCCCAGTTGTTGATGGGTCCTACCAATGTAAGACTTCTCATATGAACACGGGACTCTGTTGACACCACTACCCAGTATAGGGTCGGTTTGATCCTTTCCCGAGTTAAAAAAATATTCAAACTTTTGTTCAGTTTTAAAAGAAACAGAGATTATGTGTTTTTTTTCTTCCAAGATTGTCACTGAGTTTCGAGGTGCATGGTATTGTGGTGAAAGTTTTGTTTTCGATTGCCGGAGTAACTGAATCAATGAGGACACGCTCCCAAATTTCCTCTTTTACCTTTTTAATCGTCTATCTATGATATTTTCAATAAGGTTGATTGGGTAGCCATTGAAAATAGAATATCTTTAACATAATTGAATTCAGGTTTTACACGATTATATGAACAGATTTTTAGAACTCTGTCTACTAAAGAGATCTATAATTTGAAGAAACGAACTTTCGATGGGTTTTTGAATGTTTTTGGTGACCCATCCCCCCCAAAAAAAATTCTAGCTACGGCCCTGTCTACCTACACAAACTTAAGACAAAACGTAAACAATTTGGTATGCCTCTTGAAGAAACGGCCACTTACGGTAAGTTTAGCAGAAATATGACGTTGAGAAGCTTCATCAGATTAAAGAAGGGTCCGACGCATTCCCCCCCCCCCCATGGAAAATTCTTCGCGCCTTTAAAATTAAGCAGCCAAGTGGGAACTAAGAAAAATAAAAAATAAATAAAAGAAGGGATCCTCGGATATTCTACCTATATTCCAAAGTAAATTGCAGAATGTATGGCTTAGAATGTCCTATAAGATTTATTTTTATATGTATTTTTTTTTGTATTCTTCTTTCCGTGCTTTTGGGGGCTGAGTTATCATAGCAGGGTAAGATAAAGGTCGCGATAAAACATGACAAAGGAGACGTAAATACACCACGCCTCTGTCACGCCTGTCTTTCTGAGAAGAGTGACCAAGAACTTAAAACAAACCGGAAATTCTAAATGCAAAAATAAAATAATAGTTAAAAAAAATATCTAATTATACTGTACATTCTAAACAAGCAAAAGAAAATAAAAACAACACAAAACTTTAATTAATTAATTACTTAAAACTCACATTATCTTATTCAATCAAATTTATTGCAACATCTTAAGCTATTATGACACTTTGAATTGTACGAGAATCCCTTGCTTTTACAACTACATTTATCTGTGGAACACTTCCTATGATAATTACACCATGAATAGTTTTACCCCTCCCCCACTTCTCGAACTAGCTGCTGCTACTTCTCTTGGCAACATTTTTTGAAAAGAATCCTTATATGTGGAAGGTAACTTTCATTTACAAGTTACCAACTGATTAGGTGTGTAAAGCTGGTTGAAGTTAAAATTTCTTTACCAGCTTCAAAAAGTTTGTCTTCTATTCCAATAAAGGCCAAAACGTTCTGGATCTACGTACGATACGCTATCCTACCAAAGTACAGGAAACTAAAAAAAAACCTATGTCGTTTTAAAATTAAAAAAAAATATTGAATTGAAATAGAATTCGAGCCTATTTATTCGAGCCTATGGTCAGTGGATAGGCAATTATGATTTCCCAGAAGTTGACTGAGATTCAAGCATCCACGAAAAGACTAAAAGATTCAGTGACATTCTGTACTCCAAATACACCGAAATCTTCCCCACCAAGTCAGTTATCATTAGTGAGTTTTATAAGCCATGGATTACCCCCGCCATAAAGAAACTCATCCGTGAGAGATGCCGCCTATATTCTATCGGTGATGTAGTAAACGCAAAGAAACTACGAAATTACACCGTCACTGTAATGCGGAAGGCCAAACTTCAATATGGCCGTTTATCAGTGTCACCTATGCGCGTCAGTAATCCAAAGAAATGGCATCAGTCTGTTCGAAAAATGTCGGGAAAATCCACTACCTCTAGTGTGAGAATATTGGACGATAGTGGAAAACTTCTCACTGCGACAGATGTGAACTCCTTCTTCACTGAAATCTGCACAACCCACCCTCCACCCACCGAGTCCCAAAAATCCGATCTCTTGTACGGCTGCTCAGAAGAGGAAGTTATTGAAGTCACTGAAGAAGACGTCTTCAAAGAATTAATGAAAATTAATCCCAACAGTGCATCCTATCCTTCGGAACTTCCTGTAAAACTTGTTCGTGAATACGCCCCCTTTATTGCCAAGCCATTATCCATGTTGATTAACCTGTGTTTCATGCTTGGTACTTTCCCAGATATTTGGAAAAAGGCATATATCCGGGTTATTCCGAAGTCAAGCCCCCCTAAAGCATGTGATGAATTGCGTCCTATCTCGATAACCCCCTGCCTGGCTAAAATTACGGAAGCATTTGTACTCCGTCGATTGCTCGACCAAATCAGTTCTTCTATCGATAAGTACCAGTATGGTGGACTCCAGGAGTGCAGTACTACAATTTATCTAGTGCGTATGTATGATTGTATACTTACATGGCTGGATAAAGGTAATCGGTTCCTGGATCTAGGTGCAATAGACTTCCAAAAAGCTTTTGATTTCATTAACCACCTGATTGCTGGCCAAAATTTGAAGAAAATGGGTGCGAAAAAGCGCGTGCTATCCGTGATTATGGATTTCTTATCTAATAGGAAACAGCGTGTTTATGCCCTGTTTGAGGGGGATTCTGACTCCGATTGGACAGGTATAACATGTGGAGCTCCGCAGGGCACAAAGTTGGCTGCCATTGTATTTATAGCCGTGATCAACTACCTACTAGTCGAATATGAGGATCATTACAAGTTTATAGACGATATCTCTTTTCTATTGAAATACTTAGTTGAAAACGGGATTGTTAAGAAAGAGTTCAGTGACGATTTCTTCGATGCGTTTATTGCCGAGTGCAATGTCTCTAAATTGATCATTAACACGAATAAGTCAAAGGTCTTACGCTTTAATCCGTTGAAGTGCACATTCAGCCAACCGTATGTTCCGTTTCCGATTGTTGACTCAATAAAGATTTTGGTAGTTACTTTTTCAAGTGATTGTTCTTTTGGCTTGCACGTTGAAAATGTTGTTAAAAACGCAAATGTATGTCTGCAGTCTTTGAGTACAATGCGTAGATTTGGATGTGATGTCCAGTGCCTATTGCTAGCTTATCTTACATTCGTCCGTCTAGTTCTGGAATATGCAAGCCCACTATGGGGGCCTGCAGCACTGCGTACTGTATACCTCATCCAAGAACTTGAGTCGGTGCAAAAGCAAGCCGTGTTCATTATTATTGGCGATCGACAACTATCTTATGGTGAAGCGCTTGTTAAACTCGACCTCCCCACGTTGGCCCAAAGATACAAGCAGATTATCCTGAGGTTTGGGAAGTTTCTTCTCTCTAAACCCCAGCATCGAGACATCTTACCACCTACTGCACCGCCCAATAACCGTACGCGTCACCAAAATAAACTGGTTCCAGTAGCTTCACGCACGAACCGCCACGCAAATTCGTTTGTACCTTTTTTTTACGGATTTGCTAAACAAAGCCGAGTGATATTTTCTTCTTTTTTTTGTGTTAATTTGTTATTTAGTATAGTGAAGCAACGCAAATTAGCTGTTAGCTACGATGTTGTTTAAATAAACCTATCTCTCTCTCTCTCTCGCTCTCTCATAGAATAAAAAAATTAATAGTTTGAAAAATCAATAAAAACAATGAAAATACAATTAAATATATTTAAAATAAAAATTACAAAATTTCAGATAAATAAATAATTAGACTAAAATTAAAAACTACCAGCAGTACTGGCACTGCTGCATGACCTGGTAGAACCCGGAGAAATAAAAGTATCTTAATTACTTACGATAGACATAATGGAGCCCCATATTGTTCATAAGTCATTACCATACGAGGTCTAGAATCTTGCAGAAGTTTCCCTTCAGAAAAAAGTTCAAGGCACTCAATCAAAACGTTTAATTGTAGACGAAATTTGACAGGGTTGCCATCTGTATTCAAACGATATTCCTAAAAATACGGAATAGAAAGAAGACAGATCATGGATGCATGTTTGTTTTTTTATTTTTTTATGTTTTGTTTTTTGTTTATTATTATTTTTTTTATGAGACATAGAAGTGGATCTTTTAGTGTTTCTAAAAACGTATATGGAATAATATGGTCTCTTTCCAAAAGTATGCACACCAGATACCACACATGGTGGAAGCGTGGTATGTTTGGAGTGTGTCATGGTGAAATTTTTTTGTCAAAACTTTGGGGTCTCTAAAAATATTTGATGAATATTATTTCAGAAAGTCTATAAGAAATTCAAAATAAAAATAAAAATTGATTATTATCATCTTTGTTGCACAAACTGTCATAGAGTGGAGGCACAGACAAAAATACAGCACAGTGGTGCCATTGCACACTGCAATAGCAGGGGCAGTGTAGGTACCAAGAGATTTTAAAATCATGGAAGCTAAGTGACAGAAGAAGAAAAAAAGGTATAGCATTTAGCTCTAACTGAACAACAGAAATTCAATTTCATACTAGTTGGTGAACAAGCAATACAAACCTCAAAAACTTCAAGGGGTAAGAAGGCATTCAGCTGCACTGATTTTGCATCTTCAGAAGTGACTTTCAAGCCTTGACTGGAAAAACAAAACAGGGCAACAGGCTAGAATTGAAAAAGGGGATCTTAGAAAACATAAAAAAATAGGCTCAGAACTAGAAAGTGGCTTTGAGCCCCTAAGGTTAAATGGAGAGGATAGCATAAAAACAAACCATTTGATCAACATTCTCAATTTTTAACAATAGAGCAGTACCCTCCTAAAAAATCTGTTAAAATCTGCATGGGAAAACACAATACAAAATACCCCTCCATCTCTAAGAAGAGCCCATAAATAGTGACTAAAATCCACTCCTGATAATATTTCCAACCTGTTTCTTTGATTATTAATGAAATTATTTCTGCAGATTGAAATTCCCATTATTAGTAAATCTTGTTACAAAATTTTATATCCCATATATCTAAATTTTATTAATATTTTATATTTTAATTATTATTGTTAGTAATTAGATTTTATTACCTCTGTAGAAAAGAAAGGTAACAAGCAAAACTGGTTTCCAGTCCATCATACTTGACTCTATTTGCTCCAAACTCTAAAAGACTGTTTAGCTGGAAGGTTGAAAGTAAACATAATCCTAAACAGTGCCATTCAAAGGGGGAAGTGGGTCAACCAGGCAACAGTCCAAGGTACTTCAGATGAGAGTGGGCATGGCCAGATGGCTGCCCATGTTGATTAAATTTTTTTACTTTGATTTGAGTTGGGAGGGGGCACTGTAATTAATTTTCCCTGGGCACCACTACCACTAGGAATGGCTCTGCTCCAGGACTTTAACCTTGGGTAATTAGGAAACTTACATTCTATTTCCACCACCCACTATATTGTTCCTCTTATGTATAAAATTCATAATAATGTTAAAAGAAGATATATAATGTCTGACTGAATCTTATAACAGTTGATTTACACAAAGCTTTTAGACCTAACCATATGCAGTAAATTAGTAGAAAAACTTTTGAATTAACTTTATGTTGACCCCTAATTTATCATAACAGTTACATCTTTCCTTTACATTAGAGAACAATTATTTAAGCATTTGAATGTTATTCACCTCTCAATTTACAATTGTTAGCCAAAAGTAACTGTGTTAGGAACCCTTCAAGTGACACATTGCATTTCATTAGGAAACATTACCAGATATTTATCTTTAAATATCTAATTATTTTTGTCATGATGGACATTCTTTTGTCAAACTTTTGGGGTTTCTAAAAATGTTTGATGAATAATGTTTCAGAAAATCTATAACAAATTCAAAATATTTTTTTATTATTATCATCATCTTTGTTGCACTAACTATGATACAACAGAGACACAGAAGAAAATGCAGCAGAGTGACAAAAGAAGGAAAAAAGGTATAGCCTTTATCACTAACTGAACAAAAGAAATTCAATTTTACACTACTTGGTGAACAAGCAATAAGGACAGATAAGACATTACAAACCTCAAAAACCTCAAGAGGTAAGAAGGCATTCTACTGCACTGACTTTGCATCTTCAGAAGTGACTTTTCAAGCCTTGACCAGAAAAACAAAACAGGGCAACAGGCTAGAATTGAATTATTAGAAATAATTACTTATCTTATTCCTAAGAGAGTATTGCTTTACTTTACCTCTCCCTCTCCATGATGAATGGAGCTGGATCTAGGGGAAGAGGACAGATCCCCAGGAGGAAAAACAACTAAATGTCAATATTTATGGACAAATTTATAATATTTACAATATTGATGGTATGACAGGGGGCAGCAACAGCTAAATTTGCCCTACCCCCCAAACAAAATTTAACTCTGGCTCTGATAATTCAAAGTAGTATCATTGGATTCCTTATTTTATGCTCTTTCTAAAAATTGCAACTGCTTTCTGACAATGCACCCACCCTTTTTCCAATATGTCTAAACTTAAACATTGAAAAAACAATAGGTTTTTGAAGACTGGGTAAATTTTCAAATTAACTCATTAATGAGATAGCTAAGAAATATACTGACCTTTAGAGCCAGAATTTCAACCTGGATCTAAATATTACATTCACTGTTTGAAATTAGTTTTAACCCCACCTCCTCTTAATTTACCAATTTTAGCCTACCCTGAGTTGTATACATGAAGTGGATTCTCCATAAGTCTTTCTTTTCCTTATATTATATTCAACAGTTTTTTCAAAACAGGCGTAATGAAAAATCCATCATGCATATACAATTCAGGCTAAGCCTATATATTTCAACATCAAGGGGAAGAAGTTCAGAGTTCATTTCCAATGCAAACGTATGTTATATTTGGATTCAAGATGATATTTTGATTCAAAAGGTAGCCTATGTCTATTTCATAGATATCTCATTACTGTGCTGATTAAAAATTTACCTAAGATTTTAGACTTGGATAGTCAGCCAACTACAACTAGCTAAGTTACTCAAGCAGCCAATTTAAACCTAGCACATTCACTATTTTCAAGATGAGAAGCCTGTTGTCTATGTTTAAAAAATATAAATGTTAATGGAGATATTGGTTCAAGGTAAGGTACAGTCAGAGCACTGTGGGTCTTACTTTATCTGAGTTCTAGGCCTACCCTAGGTAACCTTGGCCCTATTCTTTTTAGATTGCATTTAGACTGTTTCTTTTATAACTTCTTTTAAAATGCTACACAACAAAATTGAGTAACGGGAGCAAACAATGCCTAAGGAGAAAAATCTGTGAAGCCTACCTCCTTTAACTGCACAGATTTCAATACTGCAGAGAAAAATTTAATGCAATCAACTTGAGAAAAAACTTCAAAGTTGGCCGAGCTAGATCTCCTGCCCATATTATTAACGAAAAAGATTATGTTAGCAGATTATGTCACTAATGATTTTTTATAACCAATCAAGGAAAATTCTTCAGCATGCAAAAACATTCAAAATTCAAAATTTTTTGAATCATGACTGCCATTAAATTATATACCAGAACGGTAGTAAACCGAATCGCGTGAATTCCTAGTTACAGTACTAGTTTTTTGTAGCTATATCTACTAATTTGTTATATTTAGTGATTTGCAGTCGTTGATTAATGCTTGCTTAAAAACAACGACCATGATAATCAAAACTTGACGCAAAAAATAAGACGCAAGAAGCAATATGCCATTTCCAATCAAATCTTCCTAAAATTACTAACAAAATTGTCTTCTTGGAATAGTCACGAATTGTCTTCTTCGTGGGCTCTTTAAATTTAAAGAAAAGGAAAGAGTTACCCTGGCAATCATGAAGAAAGTCAAATTATGTTTCAAAATTGAAAGGAACAGAACATTTTACCAAAATAATTTCTAATACCACACTCGGTACTATGACAAAGCAAAAATAAACATAAAGAAGAGAGAAACAGGGAAAATACGAGCCAGTGAAAAACCTAAACTGCAATGCAAATATTCCGGTCAAGACCTCCGCTTGACCATCCTCAGTGCACAATATTAAAAAAATATACTGATAAAAATCTAAAGATAATATATAAAAACAAACCTTAAAAAAACACAAAAACTAAAACATGAAGACCCTCTCAAAGTAATGTTGAAAGGATAACTATGAAAAAGTACAATACTTACAACACTTAAGGGCAATTCAATTTTTCAATTTATACAGAGCATTTTAAAAGACAATCTCTTGCCAGGTGAAACATTATAACAGATTCTTTTAGCAAGCAAGGTATTATTTTGTTAGTTTATATAAAAAAGAATCAGAATTAATTAGTTTATTATAAATGGGGCTTAAATAGGTTTCTCTAGTGTCACTATTCAGAGCTTGATGAATATACTTTTTTTTTATCTCAGCTCTCGCCCTGAAAACTTGCATGACACCTTTAACGGGTTCAATAATGGAGGTGTTGTCAAATAAAATGTACTTATAAACCTAAAAATTCAGACCCTAGTGACAAGTTCATCCGTCAAGCACGAAATAGCTGGGAATTTCACAAACCGAAAGACTCATTGATCCACAAATGTACAAAATATTTTATCGTAAAGGATGCTCGGCTCCTCATAAGGCATGTTTTCTCAAGTTCGTAACTTTTGATGGGCTAGAATAAACTTGATGAAAATTATTTAATTAAAATTAGATGTTAACAGAAAAAGATCTGTTGACATTAATCTCCATGAATCGTACGATCGCCTGACCAAGTTGCTTGAAATTTGGGTGCCTAGTGACATGATTCTGCTTGACTTTTCAAAAGCTTTTGACAAAGTCTTTCACAAGCGACTTGCAATTAAATTACGTGCAGTCAAGCTCGAACAGAAATCCCTGCTCTTGATCCTTGATTTTCTTTAATTTTGATCTTAATCAGTGCAGTTATTTGGTGATTCTGATAATACTATTCTTTCTTCCTCTATGTATATTCTGAGTGGAGTTCCTCAGGGAAGTGTTTAGGTCCAACACTATATAATATCTTCATCTATGATGCTCCTTCCATGACCAGGCAAAAAATCAACTGTTTATGCAGACGACCTGAAGCTTATTGGACCAGCCTTGTCCTGTGAAAATCATGGCCTGCTATAAAATAATTTTCAACAGCTGGGTCAATGAGCTGAGGGCTGGCTTCTTGAATTCAATGTTGCCAAGTGTCATATCATTTCTTTGGAAAACTGGATCCTTGCCGCTCTTATTTTTTCTTAGGCCACCCGCTCTCCTCTGTAAATAGTGAGCAAGATCGTCGTGTCACTATTGAGAATGAACTAAAATTCAACGCTCATGCTAAGAGGTCTGCTGATAGGGCTAGCTCACCTATGGGGCTGATTATTTGTACCATTTCCACTCTTACCTTTAAAGTGATCAGTCTTCTATATAAGGGACTTGTGCTTCATAAGCTTGAAATTGGAATGTCCCTTGCCACTATTTACTTTAAAAAAGACGTGAAAGCACTTGAAGATGTGCAGAGACATGCCACTATAGTGATATATGGCATGTGGGAGCTATCCTATCCTGTAAGACTATCAAAGCTGAATCTTCCTATATTTGCTTACAGAATAAATGGTTAGGATGCCATTTTAGCTTGCAAGTTATTGAGCGCTAATACTCTCCCAGTATTATTCCCTACTGTTGGTACCAGCTCAAGAACTAGAGGTTGTCACCTGAAACTTGTCGAGCATTCTATAATATCTAAAGCCCGCCTTCAAATCCTTTCATCAAGCATCGTCAACAGTTGGGACAAACTATTGAATGAAACAGTTACTATTGAATCGGTTGATGTTTTCAAACAAAGGCTGGAGGCCTGGTCCTCCAGAGAGTGCATACACAACTCAATGGATATCCTACTGATCTTGGAACAGCATTTGGTCACTAAATAACTTCAAATCAAGTCCTAATTTTGGAGCCTTACAATTGCTCCTAACTGCGATTTAAGGTAATTTATAGTGTTGATCTTTGGGTTCAGAGCGTATTTATGGGGGGCTCTTCAACAAGTTTTGCCAGAGTTGTGTGATTGAACACAGGCTCAGAAATCTACGAACACGGGTATTCAACATTATTATCGACACAATAACTTTCTAGTTTTATGAGGAATGTAGGGTGCCCTAAAAACAATTTGCACTGCCTATGTTGCTTTAATGTTACTTTTATTTCATAAGCCACTTTGTATAAGAAGAATGGTCTTAGAAAATTTGTAGTGAGATAACTTGATTGGAAATTGAATGCTCCAGTGTTATTTTTAAAGGTCAAAAGGGATCCAAGGGCACAAAGTATCCTCTCATACCCTTTTCAGCTCCCCCACCACACAATACATTCAATTAAATTGTTAGGTAACTGTTTTTCTTTGCAACAGTCGAAAGATCCAAAAGCTATACTCCAGGAATGAAATGACTATAAACTATACCAGCTGTTCAATGTCTATGAATGCACTTTATTACTGATAGGGGGAACACTTGGTTCTGGGTATCCAACAAGACTAAGAGATGAGATATAATTTTCAGGGAATACCGAGGGGGTTGATGATTTGAGTAAAAAAATACTACGTACGTCCAGGTTCTCATAAATATTTATACGAAGTGTGCTGCTACAGTTAAATTCCCGCTCAGAGTCCCGTATTACCAAGCTGTGGTTCAATCCAATACTCTATACACGCAAATTTATCTACTTTCTTTTCTCCAAAGATTTCCATTCCATTTTATGATGTTCCTTATTATTTTCAATAATAAGTTCCTTATTATTTATAATAAATGTTCCTTCCATTTTCAATTTGACTTCCAACTACAATCAGGAATCATTTTATGAATCATGTATCATCACTCTCGACACCAGAAGCATTTTGGCAGGAGCATTAAGTCAAGTAATGCCAAGTTTACACGCATAGGATTTTGGAAAAATCCTTTAAGGATTTGGTCATAATGGCCAAATACTTAAGCCGTTTCCTTAAAGGACGAAAGGATTTTTATCTTGAAATTATTTCAAGATCTGAGCAAAATCCTTATAAGTAATAAGCTAAAGCTTTAATGTTTTGTCTAATGCATACGCTTTTTTAAGAAGAAATAGTTTTAAATCACCTTTGGGTAGGTTAGTTGTAATCTTCAGTAACTCTAAAAAGGTAAGTTTTGTTGGGTGCTTCACTTTTTTCTGCCTGGGCATTGTTTTAGAGTTTGGACATATTCCTTTACGAGCCATGGGGAAAAATTTCAGTGTAGGGACTTCTTTGTGCCTAGGAAATTAGCTAGTTGAGTTTGCTGAATCCAATTATCAGAAACAAATTTAGTTTCTATAATGCTTATATTTAGTTTCGTAAATGCAATATTGAATTTTATTCCAAGGCTAGGCTACTATGTATACCCTTTTCTTATTTTCAGGGCTTAAAGATTGTATTAATGATAGAATTGTACTTAGGCCTATCTTAGGTTAATCCTGACCAAATATTTTTTCTTAATTTTGAGTTTCTGTTCATGTTCACATTTGCTTTGATTCTCAAAATGCAATTTCTACAGATCAATGTATATGGAGAACATACACACACACACACATATATATATTCATATATAAATATATAAATATATATATATATATATATATATATATATATATATATATATATATATATATATATATATATATATATATATATATATATATATATATATATTATATATATATAGGCTATATATATATATATATATATATATATATATATATATATATTCTCAAGAGGTTCTATGCTCAACCTTTATCCATTTTGATATTAAACCATAAACCTATATGAAAATTTATGAGTGTTTTGTCTAATCATTCAGAAGTCTAGTTTAAGAACAAATGCTGTATAATATTGGTTAATAGCCTAGCTTTATTTTACATTTGAATCTGGCATAAAATTGACTGAAGTTATGGCACAACAAGGAAAGAGGCTCATTGCTCTTACCTAGTAAGAGATTCAGTGTGTTTCAAACAAATAAAATTGCATTCATTATCCTGCTTTGACTTATTATATATATCCTGTTTTTGCATCAGATTCAGAGTATTTATTTCACAGCTACCAGTGTTATTTTAAATCCCGACCAGATCTGGTGACATTAGGGGGGATATGGGAGGGGGAAACCTAAAATCTTGGAAAACACTTAGAGTGGAGGGATTGGGATGAAACTTGGTGGGAAAAATAAGCACAAGTCCTAGATACATGATTGAAATAATCAGAACGGATCCTCTCTCTTTGGGGTGGCTGGGGGGGGTAATTCTGAAAAATTAAAAAAATGAGGTATTTTTAACTTACAAATGGGCAATTGGATCTCAATGAAATTTGATATTTAGAAGGATATGGTGTCTTAGAGCTCTTATTTTAAATCCCAACCAGATTTGGTGACATTGGGGGGGAAAGTTGGGAGGGGGAAACCTAAAACTTGGAAAAAACTTTGAGTGGAGGGATCAGGATGAAACTTGGTGAGAATATGAAGCACGAGTCCTAGATACATGATTGACATACTGGAACACATCCGCTCATTTTGGGGAAGTTGGGGGGGGGTAATTCTGAAAGATTAGAAAAAATGAGGTATTTTTAACTTACAAACAGGTGATTGGATCTCAATGAAATTTGATATTTAGAAGGATATCATGTCTCAAAGCTCTTATTTTAAACCTATTTTTTAGTCTTGCTGATTCATGGACATCCCAGTATTATTTTGACTACTTGGTCTATGCATTAAATTCCCCTATAGTTTGTTGCAAAATTATCAGAAGAGCTGTTCCATAATCTTATCAAGTATGTTTTTTGATGTTCCCTTGTTACCAAATTATTTGTCATATCATAACAAAATTAATTTGTTTTTCATTTTGTTTGTTATGTTTCAATAAGAAAAATTTAGCTTGAAATTATTTCAAGTTCTGAGCAAAATCCTTACAAGTAATAAGCTAAAGCCTTAAAGTTTTTTCTAATGCATACGCTTTTTTAAGAAGAAATAGTTGTAAATCGCCTTTGGATAGGTTGGTTGTAATCATCAGTAACTCTAAAAAGGTTAGCTTAGTTGGGTGCTTCACTTTTTTTCTGCTAGGGCATTGTTTTAGAGTTTGGACATATTCCTTTACGAGCCCTGGGGTAAAATTTCATTGTAAGGACTTCTTTGTGCCTAGGAAAGTAGCTAGTTTAGTTTGCTGAATCCAATTATCAGAAACAAATTTAGTTTCTAAAATGCAATCTTGAATTTTATTCCCAAACTAGGCTACTTTGTATACCCTTTTCTTATTTTCAGGGCTTGAAGATTGCATTAATGATAGAACTGTACTTAGGTCTATCTTAGGTTAATTTTGACCATTCAAGAAGTTTAGGAACTTCTTTGTACCTTTGAACATAGCCTAATTGAGTTTTGTGAATCCAATTATCAGAAATAAATCCTGTTTCTAAAATGTAATCTTGAATATTTTTCCCCCTACTGTTTATATCTTTTCTTATCAGGCTACTGTTTATATCCTTTTCTTATTCCCAGGGCTTGAAGGTTGCATTAATGAGATTTATTATTCCTATATCAAACTAAAAAAAAGAAAAACATCATGCAAGATTTATATTACCATATCAAACAGGCTTGGCATCTAAACCACACTATATTTTCAGTTGGAGAAAATTCTACTTTAGCTGCTTTTGATTATCTTGGAAAGAGGTTAGATTAGGAAAATGAAACTTTCAGGGATATGTCTACAGGCTAAAGTATGTCCCAGAAAGGTATTGCAAAGTACCTATCTCAACTCCATCTCCCTATAGAGGGTCCTAAAATTTGCCTACATGACATGTCTATATCTTTTGAAACTTTGAAAAAACAACATATTACCATAATTTTCAGTTTTTTTTTCTCTGGCCTTAGTTCTTAAATTACAATTCCTGTTATTGATTAGAACTTTAAGTTGTAACACTGGGTTTTTCTAACTTGAGAAACAATATTTTATGCCACCTTCTATAAGATAAATATATAGCTGATATTCCTTAATCTCAGTTAATTTTGTTTTGATTAATTTCATTAATGTCACTTGCTTTCTGTTAAAGATATATCTATTTTTTTAATCAAGCTTCTTCTTTTGTAAAAATTGGGAAGGAATGCCTTGCCCTTTAATTCATAGATTTGGTCAAAACTCTCTGAAGTATCTTATATCAAAATACATTAAAGTTTTGCATTTGCTTTGCTAAAAAATTGTCTTAAACAGTACCAAGTTTAGAGAGTTATGGTAACATTCTTTTTTCTCATCAGTATATTTTGTTTTTAAAGTTCCATCTATTTTAAAGCATTTAGAGAGATTTTAAGCCAACCATAAGCATATTGCTATCACAAATGAGCTGGTAGAAAAGAAATAGAACATAGAACATATAATTCTTCTTTTTTTATTATTTCAAGACTAGAATATCACAAAGCTAAGCATTAATATTGCTGGTTGTATCTTGAGTAAATACAATCCCTGATGGAGTTTTGTTGATACCTGTCTTAAAATTAATTCGTCTAAATAAAATATATATTGTTTATAGGAGAGTAGAGAAAATGGCAGCAAGGCATCCTGGCAACTATGACTTGATTTTTTTAAACATATATATATATATATATATATATATATATATATATATATATATATATATATATATATATATATATATACAGTAAAATTTTGTGATTTGTTTTTCTTTGTGACTGTTATAATTATGTGATGTCAAGTATTTTAAAGTTAATCTTCATTGTTTTGTTTTAATTGCCATGACCCTAGGGCTTTAGTGTAATAAAACCTACTTATGTCTATCCATTTTCTTTAAACAGACAGTATTTCTATGTGTCCTAGCTTCAACAAATTTATATGAAATTTTGAGACCAGGGATTACAAAGTAGGTCAAAAACTCATAAATAGAACTCTGGTATGACTAATTAATTTGTAAGAAATGCATATCAATTTAAAGATTAAAAAACAATCTTGTAGAAAACAGACAAGACAAATGAATAAATAAAAGTATCCCTTTACAAACATTTAATGAAGTGTCACAAACATAGGTTACCTTTAAGATTGAAATGAACAAAGCTTCAATTATGAATTTGTTTTCTTTAAACAGACTGAAGGGGCAAACCTCCAAGCTTTGACGATTCAATCTCAATTTTGGGCTCTTTTCTTTTCAATAGGAACTTTCTTTTTTTTTTTTCTATCCAACTAATAACAGTAGAAACACAATCAGGTACAAGTGACCATCCACTTAGTCTATGTACCCAGGGGAAAAATCATGCAGCTCTATACTATAAATTGGTAAATTTTTTGTTGTTCATATTTTTGACTTACAAATAAAGTGAACATTCCACTTGATGCTTTTTTATGTTCTTTATGAATATAATAATTGCTTCTATTGCAAATTTAAGCAGTTTTTAGCTTTTGAAAATGACCAAATATTTTAGTTTTTTGGCATAAAAAGAATTAACACATTGGTCTCAAACTTTAAAACATTGGGTTCAAACTTACTGTTTCATCATAAATCCATTTTTTTAAATGTCATATAATCCAAAAGCACTGATTATCCACAATTAAGTTGATAAATAAATTTTACAATATTATACTGTTTTCTTCTTTCTTGGTGTTGAATTTTCAACTAAAGTATGCATATTTGCTTGTTTTTGACAAAATAATTTACTATGTTTTGTCAGTTCCAAAATTATTTAGGTTAGGTTAAAAAGTATTTAAATTTGAATTTACAATAGAAGCAATTATTATATTTGGAAAGAGCATAAAAAGGTGTTGGTGGCATGTTCACTTTAGTTGTATGTGAAAAATATAAAGAAGAAAAAATTACCCCCAACCTGTCTAATGTGCAAATATATTGCCCAAATTACATATTTCCAGGGTACTGTGCCACCTGTTACTTTTTTTCCAGTTCTTTTTTTTCACAGTTGCTTCAATTGACAGGAACTAGGGTCAAGGGATTGATTGGAAGAATCAATGGAAAATATGTAATTTCAGCAATATATTTCTATATTAGGAAGGTTGAGTGTAAAGTAAAGTAGGGCTACATGTAGAATGTATTAGCTATAATTATTATGTAAATTATAAAGAATCCTTTTTTACAATAATTTCTTCAATAGGCCTACAGGTCCTTCTTTTGGCTTAGAACACATCAAACATTGTATACTTAGAAATTCTAGTTAATTGCAATAAGCTATATATACTTAAGCACAAGATATTTAACAATGACTTCTCTAGTGCTTAGCTATGACCCCTCAGTAATATGGATAAGAAATGAGTAACAGACAAAATGAAATTTAAATGGCAATCAGGAACTGGAAACAGGCTAAAGGAGGCAAAAAAGATAGATGGTGATTTTTTACTGGAATAAACACTTCCCTGGGTAAAATTCTAGTCAATTGACTTCTTGCTATCTCAGAAAGGGTTTAGGTTAGGAAAATGAAACTTTCAGGGATAAATCTACAGGCTAAAGTATGTCCTGGGAAGGTATTTTAAAGTACCCACCTCCACTCCTTCTCCCTCTAGAGGGCCCTGAAATTTGCCTAAATGACAGGTCTATGCCTATTGAAATTTTGGCAAAACAACATTTTACCTTAATTTTTCAGTTACCAGTTGCTTTTTCTCTGCCTTTAGTTCTGAAAATGCAATTCCTGTTATCTGAGTAGAATTTTGAGCCATACCAATGTTTTTTTTCAAAATTTAGGAAATATATTTGCATATCTTTAAAACCTTATAAAACAAAATTGAGCAAAGTTATGATGCTGAAAACAATTTTGTTGTGCTTCAATTAAGCAGAAGATCTATTTTGCAACCGTTTCACTTTTATAAAACACATATTTTCAAAGGTCATCAAAGGTCAAGGCCCTCTAGAGGGAGAAGGAGCAGAGGTAGTTGCTTCAAAATACCTTCCCGGGACATACTTTAGTCTGTAAATTTATCCCTGAAAGTTTCATTTTCCTTACCTAAACCCTTTCTAAGATAGCAAGAAGTCAAATAACTAGAATTTTACCCTTCCCCGGCTAGTTTAAGACTTTTAACTGATTAGCCTACTGAAATTTTCTTATCCTATGTAGGCCTAATTAAAATATTTTTCCTCTTTCAGCAGAGCATTACAACTATCTGTCACAATGAAAAATATCCAGGGTAACCTGAATGGAATGACTATAAAAAGACAAATGGAAACCACAATATAGAATCTTGAAATTATACATCTGGCCACACAAATTGAATCAGGCTACCCAATCGCCAATTCTTCCAGATTTGAATACGGATCCATGTTTGAACTTTTCAAATATTTCACCCTCAAAAATATTTTCGGCACTAATTACGTGCTTACCCTATGCATATAGACGCTTCTTTACGTGTGAACACTTTTCTTTGGAACCTTTAAGGATTTCGCTATAGGATTTTTATAAAATCCTATGCGTGTAAACTTGGCATAAGTGAACGAGAATGCTTTTTTGCGCACGACCTGATTCTGGGACGCACAACAGGCGCGGGGAAAAAACACGCACGGTAAGTTATGAACTCATTTAAGGAAGAAACTATCGGATTAAAATCTTGAATACCCTGTGGAAACCCCTGGAGATTGGAGGAGAAGTTCTGGAAGCTCTGTTCAATTACACCAACAACAAAATCCAGTAAAAATGTCTGTCAAAACATATGGAGATAAACCATTATCGTTTCAATTAGAGGAAGGAGGAGATTTCTATTGTATTGGCTCAGAGGTAAAACTCTTTTAGACTTAGATAACTGCCTGGTGATTTGATTGTCTGATATACTGTTTTAGTAGCCTAGTGACTAAATTTTGGAGATTTTGCGAGTTCAGAATGGTATAATTACATCATTTCCTCTCTCTTGAAGGAATCTTGGTAAAATTTCAGTTTAGTGGCTTCCTTATATCCTACAAAATATTTGATTTAGGTGACTGAAACTTTTCAGAATAAATCCAGGTAAAATTCTAGTTAATTGGCTTCTTGCTGTCTTGGAAAGGGTTTAGGTTTGGAAAATGAAACTTTCAGGGATGGGTCTACAGGCTAAAGTATGTCCTGGGAAGGTATTTTAAAGTACCCACCTCCACTCCTTCTCCCTCTAGAGGGCCTGAAATTTGCCTACATGACATACCTATTGAAATTTTGACAAACAACATTTTACCTTAATTTTCAGCTACTAGTTGCTTTTTCTCTGCCTTTAGTTCTGAAAGTGCAATTCCTGCTATTTGAGTAGAATTTTGAGCCATATCAATGGTTTTTTCAAAATTTAGGAAATATATTTGCATATCTTTAAAACCTTATAAAATAGAATTGAACAAAGTTATGAAGCTGAAAACCATTTTGTTATACTTCAATTAAGCAGAAGATCTATTTTGCAAAATTTCACTTTTATAACACACATATTTTAAAATTTGTGTTCCAAAAAACATACCATGCTAAATATGAATAATCTTAAAGAAGACTTAGAGAAATCCAGTTTAGCCTTAGTGATTGTACTGAATATTGGATACAAAAAAAAATACCAGTAAATTTATAGCAAACAGTATTACTGGCTTTTGTATAAAGTGAATATACCACTCAATGCCCTTTTTTATGCTCTTTACAAATATAATAATTGCTTCTACTAGAAATTCAGATTTAAGCACTTTTTGACCTCTTAAAAATGACCTAAATATGGGGGATAAAAAAGGCTTAAAACATTGGTCTCAAACTTTATAACATTGGATTCAAACTTACTGTTTCATTATAAATCCCTTTTTTTAATGTTATATTATCCACAAGCACTGATTTTCCATGATTAAATTGGATAAATAAATTTTATCAATGTTTTGGTGTTTTCTTATACCTTGTCACCAAAATTTCAATTAAAGCATACGTTTTTGGTCATTTTTTACAAAATAATAGGAGATTTGAAATTACAAATCTATAATAGTTTAGAAACAAATTTGGGCTATATATTTGCACATCAGGGGGGTGGGGGTAAAGCATAGCATATATTAAATATGTCAACTAACCATTGCTGTATTTAATATAGTTAAATTTATAGCAAACAGTATAACTGGCATTCATAATAGCTGGCTTTCCCATTTTCAACAAAAAATGCATGCTTTTATTTAAAATTTGATGTCAAGGAAGAAGAAAATGCCATAACATTGATAAAATTTATTTATCCAATTTAATTGTGGAAAATCAGTGCTTGTGGATAATGTAACATTACAAAAATGGATTTATAATGAAATGGTAAGTTTGAGTCCAATGTTTTAAAGTCTGAGACCAGTATTTTAAGCCTTTTTTATACCCAATGTTTTGGTCATTTTTAAGAGGTCAAAAAGTGCTTAAATCTGAAATTCTGGTTGAAGCAATTATTATATTTGTAAAGAGCATAAAAAAAGGCATCAAGTGGTATATTCACTTTATACAAAAGCCAGTAATACTGTTTGCTATAAATTAACCAAAATACCATGTTAAATGAGAATAATCATAAAGGGGTAATAGTAAAGCTCTTTGTGAGCTTGGTTGTGAGCTTGGTGAGACCAAGATTAGAGTTTTGATGTACATTGCCCTGCCAATTAATAAAACAGGCCAGATGACTCTTTAATATGTCCAAAGACAGTTAACAAACCTGTAACAGGTCTCAAAGATAAAGAGTTTGCATGCTGACTGCAGAGCTTTTGGCTACCAACTCTAACATACCATCAACAAAGAGGTAATATGATAATGACCTACAAACTGCTCTAGTCTGATCTCTGTGGAATCATCTAAGCAAGACAACATTAGGATCAGTAACTGTTGACAATCTCAAATCTCTACAAGAACTAGGCAACTTAACCATGTTTCACACAATAGGATGCAGAAGATGTCCCACAGCCCTACCATCACTCACTGACATACACTAGATTTGTCTATATTGCTAGTAAGTCTGATTTAAGGTAGTGATAATCTAACTAATATAAATGTGCAGCATATTATAAAGTCAGAATTTAATTGTTCTTTATGGCCTCTAGGGAGAAGGGGTGGGTGTAGGTAATTCAAAATATCATACCACGAGATCATTAAGGAGCTGGATACATTCCTGAGAGTTTTATCCACATAATGTGGCTACTTTCCAAGATAAAATATAACCCTCTAAACTAGAACTTTAATAGAAGAACTGTATAACTTTAGAATCAACTTTAAAAGTATGTTAAAATACTTAGCCTACTTATATAATTCCTTTCAGAGTAACAATAAACTTTAATCCCCCCCTTATTGTCAAATATGTTCCTCAAATTGCACATGCACAATGAAATTTACAATATTCTAAATTTGCTGCTGTATTGCTTGTTTGCCATTAAATCAATTTGAAAAAAAGAGGCATGTGTAGAAAATTCATTGCATATATACAATGTTGGGTATATATTTGACCCTTAGGTGGGGACGGATTCAATGAATAAGTATTATTACACCTTCAGGTGTACTAATGTTTTAAAGTAGTTTTCAAAATTTACAGTGTTCACTTTTCAAGAGTGTGAATACAGCAATAATTCCTCCAGGTTACAAGAACTGGTTTGAAGATCAAGTTAACTGCCTAATGCATGGCCTTGGTCCTAGTTTACAGAAGGAAACACAATAGAATTCTAAAAACAACTCCAACAATTCTATATTACTTACTTGGGGTAAAACTGCAGTACTTCACCAGTGCCTGATCTTGATCAATATTCTGATTAAAACATATCTTTCCTAATCATAGACAGCAGGCTGCTGTCTTTGGTTAGTTGTGTCTGGTTAATGGTTAGGAGAGGACTAGTTAGGACTGGCTGACTACAATCTTGGAAACATTGAGTTTCTCAACATTTGAATTTAGAAAAAAAGTGACCCTAATCGATTTAAATACAATTATTCTGTTGTACAGCACTTGTATTAGATTAAATCTATCCTAGATTGACTCTGTTTGTGATTGAAATATGTTCTTCTAACTTTAAGATTCTGTGTCAAAGATTAGACAGAATTTTCCAAGATTAGGCTAGAGCTTTAAATGTGTGACTAAAATTAGGCTCCACTGTTGTCTATCAGCATACTTTAAATCCTGAGTGTTTTACCCTATATGGCTAGAATATTCAAGCTAATCACATAATTATTAAGAAGCTTTTGATGTATCCAATGGTGAAACAATCCACTTTCTAGGTGGTATGATAGATATTTTACAATGATTTAGTTGTTAAAGAGTGGATTAGCTTGCCAAGTATTGGGTATTTCCCTATATTATTCCTACAAGCACTTCACTCTGCTTTAACCCTCCTAATCTTCCCTTGCTTCTGATCTTTAAATACTCTAAGTAAGATTGTAGAGAAAATAGAACACATTTGAATAGTGTATTTACCACAACCTAGTTGAAACAACATTAAGATTTTTAACCACATTGACTTTGTTATCAAATCAATACTTTTGTCATTTCTAAACAGCAATCTTGTAGTTCTTTGTTGTGTAAATCTTCAAAGGCTCTTTCCTTTGAATTCCTTGTTTGATTCCAACATCAGGCTCTTTGAGCCTTCCCCAGGGCGGTTGTGTGTATTTATAGTTTTTGTAATTTAGTAGTTAATAAAGAGAGTTCACTTCAAAGAAAGAGTTTTATTAAAAGCTTTAAAATGCTGTTTTGTCCTCTCATAAAGTTAAGCTAGTAAGGAACACCTCTTTTTGTTCTGAACAAATTAATATTGTGAACATAATGGCAGTAATTGAATGCATAACCTATGTTAAAAGCTTACCAAGTATTTCAGTGACTTAATCCATAACTAAGCACTAGAAAGGAAACCAGAGCAGTCAAATGCTTTCACAAAAATCAGACAAGATGCAAAAATATTGACTTCAGGTTTGATTGATGCTATAATGTTGCAGAAAACTAAATCTATATATGCCAGAAATTATTTGAATGAAGTTGGAATTTTTGTGGCTTACTTTTCACAAAGCAATCTAAATTACTCTGACCTTGAAAAAAAAGAATAGTATAAAAGTAATTTCCCCATTTGTATCTATTCATTTTCTGTATATAGCCACAACAATTGTCTGATCTCTACTTTTTAGCGTTGTCCCTAAGAAGGGCCATTTGACACAAACTACCTCTAGTAGTACAATATTTATAGAGGTATGTAGAGGAGGGTTAGGGATTAATTGTCAAAAATGCAAATAAATCTGTGACAATTAAAATAAGCAATAAAGTCAAATCTCATTAATCTCTCTGTGAACAAAATACTTAAATGTACATACCAAAAGGAAGAGAAGTATTATATAACCATATAAAGGAATGCATTCCTACTTTACTATTTTAAGTAAAAGCAAAACTGTAAGGTAGAAGTGGTATAAACTGCAATAAAAAGTAGCTATAACAGATAAAGCAATGTCCAGGAGGGGTTATATGCATTTTTAAAGGTTCTCACCTCCCCCAACAAAAATTTCAGATGTGACCTTAATAATAGATATCCTGTTTTCTTTTTCAGGTAGGTAACTACCTCAAGATGTTCAGAGGGTCATTGTATAAGAAATATCCTGGACTTACTAGAAGAATAGTAACACAAGAAGAAAGGAAAAAGCTAAGTGATGCAGGTAAAACTCTTTCTTTTGGACTAACAAAGGCTAAAAGTAGCTGGATTTGTCTAAGTACGCTGCCAAGTCTTCTTAGAATTTTTATCATTGGCAGTATGCAATGTTTTCTTGGTGTCAATTATCAGAAATTTGGAGGGGGACACAATGTGTCAAAACATAAGGGGAAATTGTATTTTTTCAGTTTTTGAATGAAAATCCCCCAAAAAAGGCATTTTACAACAAAAAACTGTAAACAAGGTATTTTTGAAAATCTAGGGGATGTATCTCCCCCTTCCCTCCTTACCCCCAATTGAGACAACTGTCTGGGAGACAACTTTACATTGTCTCACATGACTCCCACCTGTATAGTAGGCTTAAACTTTGTTTTGATGTTTTTCTAGGGTTTCTGTTAGTATTCATCTTCACTATTATAATGCTACGTTTCTTAAGCTTTCAATACTTGTATTAGTGTTTTTTTTTTACAATCTAAAATGAATCTGTACTTAAATTTTGCTTGGTTGAAATTTGGAGATAAAAAAAGCTAGTTTGAAATGAAATCAACACAGCCTACAAGAATTAATATGATCATCCATTGTCTCCCACAAAGAAATCATAGCCACTTTTTGTTTGCTAAAATACTTTTTGAATTTGGTGCAATTGGGAGAATAAAAAGTTGAAAATATTGTTTTGACAGCATACATTCATTTGATTGGAGTATAAAAATAAAACAATGATTCATATCTTGAAATCTTAGTCTGGGTAGAAAGTATTTAAATCCCTTTGCGTCCTACATGATGTTCATAGTGTTTGAATGTCATCCCAGAAGCAGCTTTTATTGCACAGGGAATATTTTCATAGGTATTATCCATTTTGTACAATAGCCTTTGGTATTCTGGCTGCAGAAAAGATTAGCTGGCATGAAATGCAAATTTAAGCCACTCACTATCATAGTTCTAAAGACGCATATGGTTGATAACATAGAAAGATTTCCTGTCTACCAGAAAGGAGATGGATGTATATGACTAGGTTGGTGTTTAACCCATCTTTGGTTTTTAAACCAAATTTTTGTGTTTAGGTTTGTGATGCCCCAATCTGCAGCATGATTCTCTAATCGATCTTTGTCTTGAATAAGACCATACAAGATGTCACATGCTGCATAGAGTTTTCAATTTGCAGCAATCAGATCAATCTGTTGATCTTGTAACTTTCTTGTAAGGACCTTTGCTTTGATAATGACTTGGTGAATGAATATCACAGGAGTGTCAAAGAAAGTAACAGGATTATACAGAGTTTGAGCTTTTTCTTTTGATATCTTTTAATTCCGTTCTGTTAGCTGTTCCTGAACGTCTATGATCAACGAAGATACACTTTTATTTTTTGCAACCAGGCTGAAGATGTTCGCAAAGTCTTGTAATTGAGGGATTTGGGATTTGTTGGACCTAAGAAGAGAATTCTAATTTTACAATCTAGGGCTTGCTAAAATGAAGAAGGTCTTAGAACTATTTCACGTTATCTTGACAGCTTTAGTATACCCTGGTAGAATTAAACAAAGATTGGCCTAGACAGGAAGTGCCAAACCATGATGATGATGCCAAGCCACGGAGATCCCGTAACATTTAAACCTTGAAAATACACTAGCTAAAGAATACTTGGAAAATATATTGAAGCTGAAGAATGAGGTTCATCAGTTACATATCCAGAAGTTTTGTTCAGGGAGAGCTGGTGCCAAAAAACTTTAAAAAACTCATTAAAAATTTGTTTATGCGCATTTTCGCTTTGTTTTAATGAGTGGGACGAAAAGTTTAGAGGAGGGGGTGGTCAAACTCCATTACCTCCCCCCTCCATTTGGGATGCCTTGGGATCCATTGAGACTGAACCGCATTCAAACAATTCCTAGTTTATCTTAACTCCATTAAATTTAAACCTGTTTAACTCAACTGCTTCTAGCTCAACCTCGCAATTCCACCCAGTATTTCCTGATGCTGTTCAGTTCCCATTTAAATCAGCCATTCTTAACATGCCCTCCTAATGAAGTTTGTAATGAATAAAAGTTAGACTCAAATGTAATTTTACAAGATTGAGTTATTTGGTATTTAGATGCATGAGACTTGAAATGAGTTGGGTTGGGTTAAATTGGGAAAAACTTAATGTGGATTGAGTTAAAGGTGGGTTAAGATGAATGGGGTTTATTTGCAAGGTACTGAGTTAAGCTTGGACTGAATTGCATCAGGTTGAAATGAATTGAACATGATTGCATGGTCACCTAAGATGGTGAAGAATATTGTAGTTGAGAAACTGTTCTTTGAATTGAAAACATAAAAACACACTATCATAACTGCTTTGACAAAACACTGATACCAAATCAATAATTTCGAACCCTCAAATGCAGAAAAGGATAAAAGGGGTGAAGGCTAATGTTATTTCAGAAAATACTGCTATCCTAGGCTAGTGTTTTTTCATATAAACAGTCGTTCTTAAATCATACTATGCCTGTTACCTAATCTTAGTGGTATATTTATACCCATCCTCCACAAAAATGTGAAAGATTTTTTTTAAAGTCAATTAGATATCATCTTAATATTACACCTTAATGACCAATTCATAAATGTTTTCCCGCTATTAGAAATAACAACGTTCAGACATGGTGACTTGCAAGACAAACTCTGACAATTTGTGAATCTATATCATAAAATTTATCGATTTTGCCTTTATTATTCCAATGTAGGATTATTTGCTTTCTAATTTTGAAGAGGTAAATAGAAATGAGAATGCATGATTTAATTGAAGACCTCAAAATTGCTCTTAGCTTTGCCTAAGAAAATACTTTACTTTCAAGACTGTTTCTTTATAAAATAAATGACTTACAGGAGTTGTTTTTAAAAGTTTTCTTTTTTTAAGGCCTAAGTATCCATTTATTGTCAGCCAATATATCTCTGCTCAAGGCAAATGAAGTTGATGACTTGATTGCTGGAAAGGATGAAAAATATAAGGGGTCGCTACACACAAATACTGAGCCTGTGTTGCCAAGGTATGTCTTATATTGTATAAATTTGATCTCCAGAGCTAAAAATAGTTTCCCAAACATCGCTTAAATTTGTATATATACCAAAAATTGGATTTTCTTAAAAACTGAAGCAAGTGTTCTATCTTCAAGTAGATATATTTTAGCGTAATATCATCTAAAATTCAACTAAAACGAAATATTTAGAATTCAAGCCCTTAGAGTTTTCTAAGATGTGCAACTCTGACACAAAATATTACCGAAAATCTAAAATGGCCAAAATTTGAAAATGCTAAATTCCTCAGCATCTTTTTAATCTAGCATTGTCGACTGGCCTGGAGAGAGCCTTTTAAATAATTTTGTAGCTTCCATCTTTGGGTGTGGTGCGAAAATAGGCAAAAGAATATGCTTTATTTTAAGTTTTTTGTTTTTAATTTGAGTATAGGCTACTGATATTCTAGTTACAGTTATTGAGTTATGGCATCAGCAGTATTTGAATTTCTCGACGAATATAAGTTTGGTATCTAAGACTGGATCTGTTCCGGTGAGATTGATTCAGTCTCTACTCTGCCATAAGCTATTTTCTCTGTCCCTATCCCTGGAAGGGAAATCTTCGATTTGTGGTTTAATCTTGGTGTCAGAGTTGAACTTTGATGAGCTGGCTTAACCAGAATCGTGACTGCAAACAGCACTGCTCGATGACATTATGGTGCAATGCCCCTTGTGGAAACTGTAGCCTAGCAAACAACAGAATACGGCACAGGATTTTGATTAATGGATAATTCTTCTGGGTTTGGCTGTTTTGGGGCTGAACTATCTCTAGCTATGTTACTTATGATTGGTTGCCTTTCCATTGTATTATAATGTTTGCTGGCACTGACTTTGTAATTAGCCAGGGGTAACACACTAATGAGTGCATTTCCAGGACATCAGCTCTTTCTTGATAGGAGAGTATCGCCAAGTGTGGAAAACGTTGCAAGTATTCAAGGTGGACTCATGCTTACACAAAGGAATTCAATTGGATTGGAGTCATCTCCATTCAATTGGAGATCCCGGGAAGAAGTTACTGGTCCCTGACAAGTACTGGTGGTACACGTAGCTTTTTTTGAGGCCATAGTTATATTATTGTTGAAATAATATGAAAATTGATACGTGGAATGAGATGAAGTTGAAATGCAACTAAAGCATCAAAATTTTTATTGAAAATTTCTGACATTTAGAACTAGACCTGTTAGGAGTTTTAGAAACTTATCTTCTTGGGTTTGGAGGTAAGAAATTATGTAACGGGTTTATTTATTCAGGTAGGAAGAATGGGGATCATAGGCAGGGGATATGGCTGATGGTGCATAAGAAAGCTCGAGGTCTTGCTTAGGTTAAGAAGGTGTTAATAATGGAATTCTAGTTGCTCACTTTATAACCAAAAAATGCAAGGTATTAGTCATAGGGGTAATTGATCTTGATAAACCGCCTGGTGAAAACAGTAATGATTAGGGTTAATTTTACATACAATTTTAGGAAAAAATAGACAGGACCCGTGATAGAAATAGGGTATTTTTAATAAGTTGTTTTATTGCCCAGTGCTGTAAATGAGGATAAATGATATTCTGTCTCGGGTGGATTTTCTGTGGGAGAGGAAAATTGCAATTTCAATAGACTACTATAGTTTTGTTGAATAGTTGTTGAATAGTGTTGAACACTATAGTGTTGTATTCAACAAATGTTGAATAGTGTTGAACAGTTTTGTTGAATAGTTATAATCAATGTAATACTTGGCCATGAAATAATCCACTGATGGAAGTTTTATTGTTGTGGCAGAGTTGATTGAAATCCTTGTTTATAGAAATAGGGATTGATGGTATTCCAGCTTTGGTAAATTTGTTGTTTGGAGCAGAAAATAGTAACAGTTATAGACTGCTGCGATTTTGTAGGTATGATAATCTAGTTATATCTAATCCAGTATTTGGTCATAGAATGACACAAAAACTAACATGATACTGATGTATTGGTAAGAAAGCTTGCCTTAATGGTTGTTTGGTTGGTGAATCGAAGACAGGGAGCATCGATACAGAACACTAGAGTATATAGAAGTGCTGTTGTTGATGTTAAAAGTAAGGGTCACCTCTATATCTAATATAATGTTCAACTCTGGGAAGGGTAACCTTGTACCAGGTGGCTATAGCGCTAATAGACTCCAGGAAGGTAACTTCAGATGAACTTACCAAGAACAGTTGAATAACCAATTTTTTTCTATTATATTAATAATCGAGGAGTGTCTGAATCACTAGACTCGTTTAATCCTCAGTTATAATGATTATGAACGTGCCTTTGATTTTAGCTGATTGACAGGCTTTAGTATAGTACTGTCTGAAGTCTTTTTATTGTATTGTGTGCTATAGAAGCACGTTACTGGAATAATATCGTGGCTGGTAAGGTAGGAAAGGTCGTTAGTAGTTGCTTTGATGTAGAATCAGAAGCTAGGGAGTGTTTTGTCTTCGATAATATCAGTTTTTTAGTGAACTTCCTCCTAAGAACATGGCAAAGACTATGGAAGGTAAAAAAAAATGAGAAGGTAAGACTTTCCAAGACAGACTACCCTTAAGTGCCATAGATAAAACTGTTAAAATGGTATAAAATGAGAAGGTAAAACTTTTCAAGACTTAGATTACTCTGATGATTTGAGTGTCCAAGATGAAAATTATATAAAATGAGAAGGTAAAGCTTTCAAGGCAGATTACCCTGAGGTTTTGAGTGTCCTAGATGAAAATGTTAAAATAATATAAAATGAGAAGGTAAAACTTTCCAAAATTTAAATTATCCTGAGGATTTGAGTGTCCTAGATAAAAATGTTAAAGCCCATTCCGAATTAGACTTTGCTAATACCGAGATTCAGCAAGGGCTAACTAGACCCAGTTAGAATTTATGATGCAATTTTCTGATTGAAATCATTCAGTCAGAAAACTATACAAAAAAATCTGATTGGTTCAAGCTAGTGCTAGCTAAATTTTGGTATTAGTAAAATCTTATTGGGAATGAGCTTTTAGCGACACAAACGGATTTTCAAGGTTCTAAGAGTTCAGGTTTCAAAAATAAGATTAAAAATTAATGTTAAGAAGATTAAGTCACATAGAGTAGGAATACTAAAAATTAAGCAAGAAAAATGGGTTTATTTAAATATAATAGTGGAACAAAAAACGAAATAAAAAAACAACAACCAAACATTGATTAATAAAAAAAAAGTCTGAATATTTCGGCTCCGTGTCTGGGAGCCTTTCTCAACGAAAATAAAACAACTTTAAAGAAGAAAAAACAGTTTTTAAAACTATACTTAACTCACTTAATTTTTTTCGCATGCTGATCAATGGTCCGCCTTGCGGAGGTACCGATCTCCTGGTTCGATGCCTTCGGTCGGGAGTGCAATGCGTAATTGGGAGCAGATCATCCGATGCTTCCTGTTTTTTTTCTTCTACATTTTCCAGGTGCCCATTTAGAGCTGGGTACCGGCTCTATTGGGAGCTGGTACCCAGTTAATGGGTACCTGCAGGTAATGGGAGATAGTTCGATTTAAAATAGAACCATTAAAAAAACCAAAAACTAAACAAACGATAGAAAAGAAGAGAAAAAAAAGAACACAACTAAAAAACAAAACAAATAAATACAAATTTATTTCAATAAAAGTCTTTATTTCAATAAAGCAATGGAACGAAAACGAAATAGAAAACAACAGAAAACATTAGTAAAAAAAGGAATATTTCGGCTCCCAGTCCAGGTGTGTTTCTCAACAGAAGGAAAAAACTTTAAATAAGAAGGAAAAAGAATTTTTTTAAACAATTGCATCTAAAAAAAATAACAAACTAACACACAGGAGAAAGAAAGATAAAAAAAGAACACAACTAAAAAACAAAACAAATAAATACAAATTACATTTGTGACAGCAGTTCTAGAAGTGTTAAGAATGTGAGGTTGTGTTTGTTTGTTTGGTTTTTTAGTTGTGTTTTTTTTTTTTTTTTTATCTTTCTTTCTCCTGTGTGTTAGTTTGTTATTTTTTTTAGATGCAATTGTTTAAAAAAACTCTGTTTCCTTCTTATTTAAAGTTTTTCCTTCTGTTGAGAAACGCACCTGGACTGGGAGCCGAAATATTCATTTTTTTTACTAATGTTTTGTGTTGTTTTCTATTTCGTTTTTGTTCCATTGCTTTATTGAAATAAAGACCATTTTTCTGTCTTAATTTTTCGTAAATAGAAAAGCAGTATGTTCTAAGAAATTATTTGAGTAGAAATACTACAGCAAGGAAAAAGATTCTCCACAGCCATTGATGGCACATATAATGTCGAATAGACTTTTTATTTGAACCAATCCTGCAGAAGCTGGAATCGAACCCAAGGATTTGTATTACAAAGCTTAGCGTCAAACTACTGTGCTATCAAAAGGTTTAGGCTAAGAATTAATGAGCATTAAGAGACAATGTTTGACAGAGAGACTATTGATCAAGCGAATTTACTTACCTGAGTAGTATTACTAGTTAAATGTACAAGGTAGAATAGCCGAGTTGTAGTTTTTTTTTTTTTTTTTTTTTTTTTTTTTTTTTTTTTTTTTTTTTTTTTTTTTTTTTTTTTTTGCATTTGAGAAAAAGTTTGGAAGAATTGGAAGATAAGTGTGTGAACTAAAATTAGAATAACGGAAGCAATGGTAATGACAATGGGCTGGCATTGCTTTGAAATTTGAGGGCTTCGAAATGTTGAGAAATATTTACTAATTGCATTCCAGACTTGTCAAAGCGTAGTTTTAGGATACCTTTGACCGACCATGTATAAAAAATAATTGTCAAAGTGTAGTTTTAGGTTCTTGTTTGAACAACCGGATATAAAAAACAACTGTCAAAGCGAAGTATTAGGTATTCATTTGATCGATCACACATCAGAAATAATTGTCAAACGATTGTTAAAGTGTAGTTTCACATACTCGTTTCATCAACCGGAAACCAAAAATAATTGTCAGAGCATAGTTTTAGGTACTCACTTGACCGACCACATATCAAAAATAATTGTCAAAGGATTGTCAAAGTGTAGTGTTAGGTAAACGTTTGACCAACCGCACATTAAAAATAATTATCAAAGGATCGTCAAAGTTTAGTTTTAGGTACTCATTTGACCAACCGAATATCATAAATAATTGTCGAAGTGTAGTATTAGTCACTCATTTGACCGACTGCATATCAAAAATAAATTGTCAAAGTGTAGTTTTAGATACTCGTTTGATCAACCGGATACCAAAAATAATTGTAAAAGCATAGTTTTAGGTACTCATTTGACCGACCGCATATCAAAAATAATTGTCGAAGGATTGTCAAAGTGTAGTGCTAAGTAATCGTTTGACCAGCCGCATATCAAGAATAATTGTCAAAGCGAAGTATTAGGTACTCAGTTGACCGACCGCATATAAAAAATAATTGTCTAAGGATTGTCAAAGTGTTCTTTTAGGTATTCGTTTGACCGACCGCATATCAAAAATAATTGTCAAAGCGAAGTATTAGGTACTCAGTTGACCGACCGACCGCATATAAAAAATAATTGTCTAAGATTGTCAAAGTGTACTTTTAGGTATTCGTTTGACCGACCGCATATCAAAAATAATTATCAAAGCGAAGTATTAGGTACTCAGTTGACCGACCGCATATAAAAAATAATTGTCTAAGGATTGTCAAAGTGTTCTTTTAGGTATTCATTTGACCGACCGCATATCAAAAATAATTGTCAAAGCGAAGTATTAGGTACTCAGTTGACCGACCGCATATAAAAAATAATTGTCTAAGATTGTCAAAGTGTACTTTTAGGTATTCGTTTGACCGACCGCATATCAAAAATAATGATCAAAGCGAAGTATTAGGTACTCAGTTGACCGACCGCATATAAAAAATAATTGTCTAAGGATTGTCAAAGTGTACTTTTAGGTATTCGTTTGACCGACCGCATATCAAAAATAATTGTCAAAGCGAAGTATTAGGTACTCTGTTGACCGACCGCATATCAAAAATAATTGTCAAAGCGAAGTATTAGGTACTCAGTTGACCGACCGCATATCAAAAATAATTGTCAAAGCGAAGTATTAGGTACTCAGTTGACCGACCGCATATCAAAAATAATTGTCAAAGCGAAGTATTAGGTACTCAGTTGACCGACCGCATATAAAAACTAGACCTACGTTGCCTGGGCAACGTGAAGTGTTGCGGCAACCTTTGTCCGGCTTTGCCGATTAAAGTGTTGCGAGAGCAACACTTTGGTTTTGTTTCTTCGCTATCGGTTAAATGCTGAAGTTGTCAAAACTATCAAAGCTTTCAAAACGGCATATTCAAAGAAGAACACAATCAGTAATCACATGATCAAATTCTTCAGCGTTGAAAAAACAACAGCAAAAGAATATCGGAAAAAGGGACTAAATTGAGTTTGCAGCCAGTTGAACTTTATCCTTTTCAATCGTAGACATCGTGACGGATGGAAACTTGGAACATTATCTTATGTAATCTAGTTGGTATTATAAAGCTATCTGTAACTTTTCAGGATCAAAATACCATCAGGGACCCATAAATTTCCTGTAATGACTCGCCATCCAATAATAAGCGATCCTGGATGGCGAGTCATTACAGGAAATTTATGGGTCCCTGATTCCATAGATGTGTACCAATTTGCACAAATTTGTAGCCCCTCGTGAGCCTCCTCTAGCAACCGATTCTTACTCACAAGTCCCTCTCCTGGGATATACATCCAAGTTCACCGGAAACAAATAATGGGTACACCAACTAGCAAAAGTTCCAAACCCCTTGTCGCTGAAGTCATTGTAGCCTAACAGCCGATTATTACTTACAACTCCCCTACATGTCTTACAATCGGGAACCAAGTTGTTCTTACCATCAATTACACCAGAAACAGATAATAGGTACACCAATCAGCAAAAGTTGCAAACCCCTCATTGCCAAAGATGATTATAAGCTAATAATCCACTGTTGCTTGGAAGTCCCCTACATATCTCACAATTGGTATCGGCCTATTTTTGGTTCAAGTGTGTACCTTACCACTGAAGTTGTCAACCCCTTGAAACTTTCAAACTGGTGTATGTCATGAAGGAATTTTTGTAACAAAAAATGGATGACATATACTTTGATCAGCTCATCAAGGTCTATCGATTGTCATTGAAAAAAAAATTCTATCTGTCTTAGTTCAAAAGTTGGCTTTTTTGCCGGAGGCCAACTTTCTAACACCACCACTTAGAAAGGAGCAAAGGATAAGCTCTAATTTCTTTAGCAATGAGAGAACTTTTAAAGTTTAAGAGGTATATCTGATACCATTTCTCTATTGCAATCCCAAGTAGAAAAAAAAGAATGGTAGAGTCAGCTGAAATCACGAACAGAAATGGCTAGAAACAATAGATGGCAGCACTTTCGGACCCGTGGGAAAATCGCACTTTTTTGTTTCTGTACATTTTTCTATTTATCACTCAAAGAAGATATATTGGCTGTGGGGCCGGGGAACTACCGCATATATTTAACACTTATAGATTTTAGTCCATCTTCAATTTAAAACTGGTGCCTGCCTGCTTGCCTGCTAGAACGGAGCTTTCCACTCGAAAGCAGAAACATGGTTTGATGAAACGAAAGCTTGGCTGCACAACCTCAGATACTCCTCTCTGACATAGGCTATATAACTCCACTTCACTTCGCACACCATAGGCTCTGGCTCGAGGACAAGCAAAAACCATCCTTTTTGGCCCCAGGCAAGAGTTCTACGGAGCTTTCCAAAATGTAATGTCATATTCATCAATCCGGCCTGAGGTCCACACTTTCCGTAAAAACCGCACAGGTTAGACCCTTACCAGTTTCCAGGAATAAGCTGAGATCGGCGGCATAGGAAAAAAAAAAAAAACGGGACAAAACCAAAGTGTTGCTCTCGCAACACAATAATTGTCTAAGGATTGTCAAAGTGTACTTTTAGGTATTCGTTTGACCGACCGCATATCAAAAATAATTATCAAAGCGAAGTATTAGGTACTCAGTTGACCGACCGCTTATAAAAAAATAGTTGTCTAAGGATTGTCAAAGTGTACTTCTAGGTATTCGTTTGACCGACCGCATATCAAAAATAATTGTCAAAGCGAAGTATTAGGTGCTCAGTTGACCAACCGCATATCAAAAATAATTGTCAAAGCGAAGTATTAGGTACTCAGTTGACCGACCGCATATCAAAAATAATTGTCAAAGCGAAGTATTAGGTACTCAGTTGACCGACTGCATATAAAACATATTTGTCAAAGCTTAGTATTAGGTACTCAGTTGACCGACCGCATATGAAAAATAATTGTCTAAGGGTTGTCAAAGTGTACTTTTAGGTATTTGTTTGACCGACCGCATATCAAAAATAATTGTCAAAGCTTAGTATTAGGCACTCATTTGACCAACCGCATATAAAATATAATTGTCAAACATTGTTAAAAGTTTAGTTGTCGGTACTCGTTTGACCGACCGCATATAAAAAAACAATTGTCTGAATAGTTTTAGTCACTCATTTTACCGACCGTATATAAAATATAAGTTGCGCAAGAAATGTGGGTTGATATTGAAAGAGAAGTTAAGACGGCTAAGATACGTCAAACAGTTCGTGGCAATGAACTGTAAGTAAGGATCGACCCGGCTCAGTAGGAACCGAAACTCTAAAAACAGAATTTTGATACCGATAAATACATCAAAAGAATTGAATTTTATGCTGATTTCAAATATGTAAGTTTCTTCAAGTTTAGTCTTACTCATCAAAAGTTACGAGCCTGAGAAGATTGGCTTTATTTTCGAAGAAAGGGGGGAACATTCCCTGAAAGTCATAGAATCTTAATGGAAATCACGCTTTCAGATTCAGCATGTCAGAGAACCCTACTGTAGAGATTACAAGCTGCTATCTGCAAAATTGCATAGTTTTGTGTTTTTTCTTGCCAAAAGAGAGATCATGGATGTGTGTTTATTTGTTTTTATTTGTTGTTTTTTTTTTCAAGGGTGATCTCATCCACTCAGTGGTCTTAGAATATCGTGAGAGGGCTCATTCAACCGCAAACTTAAAGTTCTAGTGCTCTTTTTAAAGTGATCAAAAAATCGGATGGCAATCAGGCCCCCTTCCACGCTTATTTTTTTCGAAAGTCACCCGATCAAAATTTTGAGATGACCATTTTGTTCAGCATAAGTTATGAACTTTGTCCATTGTTTACATATAGTGTTGGTTATTGGGAAGTATACATACGTTTTCAAGGGAGGTTACGTGGGAAGAGCTTTCCATGGGGGAAGGGACTTTTCCCCGGTATTATTTAAGAAACGATCAGAAATTAAATAAAGAAAAGAAGTTTTTTCGATTGAAAGTAAAGAGCAACACTAAAACTTAAAACAAACAAAGATTAATGCGTATATGAGGGAGTTCGCCCCATAGTAAATGCCTCGCTCTTTACGCTGTAGTTTTTGGTACTTTCAAAAGAGCTATTTATTTTAATTAAACGGTCTTTGTGATATAGGGAGAATTTTTAAAGAATTGGAACAAAATTCGAACTTTAGCGTAAAGAGCGAGGTATTGACTATGGGGCGAATCTCTCGCATACGTAATAATTTTTGTTCTTTTAATTTTTAATGTTACTCCTTACTTTCAATTGAAAAAACTTTTTTTTATTTAATATTACGTTTGTAAGATGATAGATTACCAACTATTGTGGTTTTTGACTATCCATTTATGGCTAAAAAAAGACGGTTATTCCTAGATGGGGTAGGAATAGGTCATATGAAAAGATCTAATGGAAGCTGAAATTTCGTTGGAAGGGGTAGAGAGTGAGACCTTAAATAAATTCGGGTGGAAGAGAAGTGTATAAAGCAGTGTTGGCCATAGGTAGCTTAGTGCTGTAGTGAGCTGTTTTTATGAGTAGTATAGCTTTCTACGTCTGGAAACTGTAATTACACTACATATTAGTTTGTGTCTTAATTAAGTAATTGTTTTAGTAATTAATTACCAAATCAATTACCTTGATTTATTTATTCATCTTTTTCTTGCTTACTTTTTGTTGCCATATTCACGGCCTTGGCACGTCCAATTACAAACGAGTCAATTTTGATTTTTGTTTTAAAGGCCAGTGTATCTTAGCTTATGCAAAAATGAAAATAAGTAATGCAATGAAGAGTATATACGTCAGGAATTCATAAATGGGGGTCAGTAATTCACATATGGGGGTTATTTGGGCGTATGCTCTTCTCGATATACCAAGATATTTGCGTTTACCCCCGTGCTTTTTATATTCTTAAAAATCTTGTTTATGCTTTTCTGACTCCCTCCCCACCTGCTCCTCCTTCCGAAAAAACTTCTATGTATTTGCCTGATTGTCAGGGTAACATTCGACTCTTTTATTTTCTACAACGTGAAGTTTATTCCTAAAAACAGAAGAAAAAAATTCTGCAGTACAGGTGCAAAAAGGAATGATTCATGATTCTCGAAGTTAATGTGTACAATTTATCTTTGTAAACAACTTGATTCCTTTTTTTTAACTAGGTTACTTTTTTGTAATAGCTTGACCTTCATAAATAAACTTTTTACTTTGCAAAAAAAAGACAAATTAATATTATTTTCTTCTAGAGATATTAAAACCCGGAAGTCGGGTGCCGCCGCCGCCTGGGTACCAAGTATGCCGAGTAGCTCACACTTGGATGCAGTACCGCAAGCTTCGCCCATCAATCGAAACAGGGTTGGAAAGCGTCTTCGCACCTATCCATTTTGGTAAGCTTTCGTCTAAAAATAGCAATTAAAATTAATGTATAGCAACGAGTAAAACTTCTTATTAATACACGAAAATAAGTTTTATGTAAATGCTAATGAATGTTCGAATGCTTGGGCTTCGCATCCGGAAGATTTCATAAACGGGAAAAGAGTGAGAAAATATAAACAAAAAACTAGTTATCAGATAACTTACTTAGAATTTAGTTCTTGCTTTATCTGTAGCACATAAAGCACTGACGAAGCCTTGGAGTATATGTAGCATGCCTGCTGCCGTTTGGATATCCTGAACTTTGGCCGAACCTTGCAGTGTATTTTTGAAATCCTCGACGCTGAATGGCAATTGAACTTGAATTCAACTCGTCAAAATTGGATGTCATCCTATTTAATTTGAAAACTGATTCCTGTGTTCCTGCCATAACTCTTGGTTTTACTTCTGTCCACCCCGTCGATCACCCATCTTAGGTTTGTCAATCTGCCACACCCTAAAACTTTACCTCGACCAACTTAGATGAAGAATATGAGCGTCTTACATTTTCAACATCTATCGGTCGTGCAAATTCTAATTCAACCGGATACATCTAGCAAGCCTTTACAACGCTGTCGCTCTTCTTCATATACCGCATGCTATTCCCTTCTGGAAACCTCTCACTGAAGAAGAAACTTCGATCAGTGTATTTTCATTTTGTGAAATATTTTCTTCATCTGCCTCCCTGGTACAGGAATATGCTAGTCACTGCTAAGTTCAATGCCGCTGATTCTGATGTTGCTGTTGATAGACGGATAGCGAAGTACAATAGAAAAGTTGATTTATTCAAATGGTCCTCTGTTCATTCAGTGACTTTATCCACAATTTTTTCTTTTTGTAATTTTGTATTTCTGCTTTGTTTTCTTTGTTAGTTTAGTTGTTATAGTTCGTTTCTTTTGGTTTGTGGTGTGTTGGTTTGATGGATTTTTCAATAAGTCTCTTTGTTATGGGGCCATATCCATACGTTCGTCCTTTATTCATTGTAATTTTGTTCATTTAAAGTTTTGTTTCTTCATTCATAATAGTTTTGTCTGTTATAGCTTGATTTAGTTCCATTTTGTTTCGCTGTTAGGTTGAAGTACGGTCTTTTCATTGTCGATAATCCCTATTATAATATACCCCTATTGGGAACAGAGTGCTGGAAATATCGTGCAAAGATTATCGTTTAGGTGATTTTATGGCCTAAAGTAAAGCTTTCAACCACGACCCTCCTCAAAGGCCCCCGTCTGGCCCTAAGTAATGATCCTGTAGTCATTTTCTGGGCAGCAGCAGTGAATGCAGAGAATTCATTTCTGGTGGTTTCATTCACAAACTCAACTTTAGAATATAATAGTTGTATATTAAATATAATAAGTATATTTTTTCCAGTAAGTGTAACTCTTAATAAAATTTAAAAAATTGTAACATTGTAATGTAGCTGTTGGGTAAACATTTTTTTTGTTTTTCACGTTTTTTTATAGGGTAACTAGTCATTTTTTTAACAAAAAAGTAAATAAAATTAAGATTTGTTTATATGCATTTTTGTTATATTTTCCGAGTCATGCCAGTGTTTCAGGGATGGAAGTTCAAACTGCTTAACCTCCCCCCTCTGGATGCGGCCTAGTCACGGAGAATAGTTCCCGAAATAACTGTTAATCTGAACCTGTTCAAATTGGTGTCCACGAAAATATTTAATGTTCGACAGAAAAAAATTTGGGTCATTTTGGTGCATTTTAAAGTCTTTAATACTTTTTTGTGCCAAAGAGGTTGGAGAAAGGGTATAATTAGAGTATATATAAGGGGTATATAAGGGTATAACTAAGGATTTAGAGAGCTGAAGATTGGTAAATGTAAAAAGGCATACGAATTAGACATGTGACGGTGACATTGGAGATGCCTTTTTATTTCAAAGTAAAATGAATTTTTAATAACTCCTTACTCCTCATAAATGGTATTGTTAAACTCATTCAAAGTGAATGAGTAAGCCGTTATCCAATGACGTATCAAAAAATATGGCTATAAATTTGATGGTTAATAATACAATCAAGCCAATCAGAGGACAGATTGACAAGTCCACATAATGAACAACTGAAAAATAATCTTCATTATAGATATTAGTTTTAAATACAAGAATTATTTAGTGGAAAAATATCGATAAGTACTGCTTTGATATTGTAAAGACAGTAGCTGAATCACTTGATTAAAATTCAGGCTTTACCTCAGATATCAATTCCTGACAATCTCCGGATATTTAATTTGCTAGGCTCAACTTTTCCTTTAAAATAATAAAAATACTTTTTCGGAAAGTGGAATATCTAGTAAAGTTTAAAATACCGTTTTCTGACTTGGCGGGGGTTTTGTGAGCAGCAGCCCTACCGTGCTTCGGGAATTCGTTTGTATTTTCAACTTGACATAATTTCGATTTAGTGTTGGTCTTTTTAAGTTGCATTTTTATTTTATTTGTCTTAATTTTTTTTTATTTTTAAGTTTGACTTCTTCATTCGTAATAATGTATGTCCGTCTTGGCTTTTTAATGTAAAGTTTATTGTTTTAAATTCCTTGAATACTCTTATTGGAAATAATGCTTTATATATATATATATATATATATATATATATATATATATATATATATATATATACATTATATACTAGCATACATTTAATTTAAAAAAAAAAAACTTTTCGAATGTTTCAAATATTTAGTGTGATTGTTTTCTTTGCAGCTATGATGATTTAGATCCGTCGCAGATTTATGAAAACGCCAATCAAGAAGAGGTACTAGTTCCTATAAGGCTGGATATGGAATTAGAAGGGCAGAAACTTCGCGACACTTTAACATGGAACAAAAATGGTAAGTCTCGCAGAGTAATCACATGCCTAAAAGAGGAAAGGTCGTAAATGTTAATTAAGTCAATTAAAAAGTTGATTAAAGAAGTTCATTAAGAATTCAATGTTATTTACTGCATTTGTATTTGGATGTTAATATTATGTATTCAGAGACAAAAACCAACAATAACAACAGCAAAAATTCGTCAAATGAATTTTGTCGCTCTGTTGTGGGGCAGTGGGATTGATCGCTTCTTGGTAGTACCGAACCCAGAGATCGAACGTAGCTATAGCAAGACATTGCAGGGATCGGAATTCTGGGGAGGAGATTATGTGAAAATGTCTGCATACTTATCCAACTAAGAAGAAGAATAAATCTTCACTTAAAATTAAAGCCTTATACAGTAAATTGTTAAAGTGCTTAAAAACACCACAAAATTTAACCATCAATTAAAAGCCTGGCTGAAATAACCTGCACAAAGGGTACTGAACTCGAAGTATATACCTTGATTGTCCAGTTCCTGGGATCCAAAGAGCTACTCCAAAACATATAATTAAAACCGAGCTACCAAGTACAATTAAAAACTGAACTGCAAAAAGGGAATCTTGTATACATGTTTTTAACTTGTCAGTAGGTTATACCTGCAACATCATATATTGTAGGTTTACGTTGGTGGAGCAAAAGTGAGAAGAGTAAAGACTACCAACATGTTATCGAACAATTATATTTGATTACCTTATTTACCAATTTTAAATACTCATTGATATTATAAATATTGAAATTAATCAGCAGTTTTTACTATAGTAGTAAAGTTACGTCACAATAGCTACTACGTAGCATGGCAACATTTGATTGAGTTTTTAATCGTCGTCTAGTAAATACAGCTGCAAGTAAATACAGTAAATAGTAAATTAGTAAATACAGTAAATTAGTAAATACAGTAAATACAGCTGCATTTCCTAAAGAAGAAGGGTCAGAATCTGTATGCTGAGAAAAAAGGAACTTTTAATTTTAAATTTGTTAAATTTGAATTTTTGTATTAATATATTTTAATTCTTTTAATATATATATTAATATGTTATTTGAATTTTATATTAATTATATTAACTTGCCAGCTTATTAAATTTCTCTTGATAAGAAAGAACAAATTTATCTGAGATCATTCTGTATAAATTTAATTTTTTTATTAGATTTAAATTTTTTAATTTAGAATCTTTAAGAATTTAAAAAGAAGGAAAACCAAAGATTAAAACAGCGTCAACTGAACCCAGAAGGGAGAATGGCATATATTTGGAGATTCAGGACGTACGTCTTGATTGTCTACTGGTGTTTGAAAGTTTAAACAGCTTTCAAACAGTTCATGGTAACGAACTGTAGTAAGGAGCGACCCGGCTCAATTGTAACCGAAACTCTAAAAACGGAATTTTTATAACAATAGTTACTTCAAAAGAATCGCATTTTAATGCTGATTGTAAATATATAAGTTTCATTTAGTTTAGATTTAGTTGCCTTATTTTAGAAAACAGAGGGAAACACCCCTTAAAAGTCATAGAATCTTAACGAAAATCACGCCATCATGTTCAGCCTATGAGAGAACCCTATAGTGGACGTTTGAAGCTCCCATCTACAAAAATGTGGAATTTTGCATTTTTTTTTTGCCACAAGACAGGTCACGGATGCGTGTTTATTTGTTGTTGTTTTTTTTTTGTTTTTTTTTTCCTAGAAGGTTCCTATGCATATCTTGAGTCGTCCTTACCTTTCTTGCTGAATTTTTAACCAGCTCAAGTTGATTTCGACTATTATATTTTACTGTATAGCTTATATATTATATAGCTTAAGTTGATATAACTAAATATTTTATTATTTTTGGTAAATATTTTTTTTTATTCTTAACAAGTATACCGATTGAAAGCATATATTCCTTTTACAAAAATGGAAAAAAAATGGAATAAAGAAGATGCAGAAGGATGCTGCAAATGATTCCTTGCCATTGTCTGTATGTGCTGCATAATTTGTTCTGCACACTCTAGAAACCCCACGCAAAGGGTTTCATTCATCACTAGCAAAAATATAGGCTGTTTTCACTGCATTGAACTAACACGCTGTTGAGCTTGTTTCTACGGTAACCTCCAATAACAGAGTATTGGTTTTTGAAGGGGTCTTGACTTTGATAAGCCAGTCTTATCTGGCCTAAGTTGTACAGAATCTGGATGGGGTCTATCAGTTGAAAACTATTAAAGCTTCCATTTTTGTGTTTAATATCGTGGCCCTTCCAGTTGGAGTCTCAATCTGACATCTCCTAAAAAAATAATAATAATTTTTAGCAGCAAGCTGGAATCACTTTGCTACCTCCCGTGTAGCAAAAACCGGTTTTCTTTCTTCAATTGAGGTAGTTCTTTAGGTAAGCTGGATTTTTGAAGTAGCTGCCTATTAAGCAGGTGTAAGTTCAGGACTAATTATTCCGTATTTGTTCATTGAACATAGTATTTCTTATTTTGTCTTGAAAATAATTGAAAAACGACAAATCCCCCCCAAGCACTAAAAAATACATTGTATGCCCTCTGTATATTCGTATGAATTTATTACACGGACAGGTATTGGGAGGGGGAGCAGTTAAATAAGAAGCCATTCTACAATATGTAGAAATTTTCTTAATGTAAATGAGTTTAAATTTTGTTAAAATTGTATTTAATCTAGGGCACGTAAATTAGATAGGCACTTTTTTTTTATTTATGATTAATAGGTTTTGATGTATTTAGTGTCGAAGGGATGGGGTAATTTGTGCCCAACTCCTGACACTTTAAACTGCCTTGAATTTCTGTGCACTTCGTAGTTAAATTATCTCGCTTCTTTTTTCTTTTTTTTTACAATAGGCTTCTTCCTTCCCAGGAAAAGAAGTCCATTTATGACTTCTAATTTAGTTTTTCGACTTCTAACTTAGAAAGCCTATTTGCTTTCTTTTTAGAGATAATTATTACGCCAGAAATGTACGCTGAGGTTTTATGTGATGACTTGGATCTGAATCCTCAACATTTCATTCCCGCGATTGCAGCCTCTATCCGACATCAAGTTGAAACTTTTGGTGCCGACACGCAAAATCTCATGGAAGGAGCCATGGATCAGCGAGTGACCATCAAGGTAATTGGGTCAATTGCATTCTTATTGATATAATAAGCAATAATACACAGATGGCGGTGATCTCATTGGTGTAATGTGTAATGACGTCAGTTGTGATAATATTAGTAATATAATGTGATAGGGAAAATACTAACAAGTAACAGAAGCTGCTTAAAATAAAACAAAGATAACACTAGTGATAAGCTAAGAAATTTTTTTAATAGATGGATGAATAAGCTGTAAGGTCAAAGGAAAAAAAATCTACACATCAAGGAAGAAAGAGAGTAAGACACTTAAAGGCAGTCGAACTCTCAATTTTAGCGAAATTGAGCTACTGATATATTCATATGTTAAGTGGCATTATAGCATATTTTTGCCACTAGTGGTACATTTTTCAGTGGCATAGTAGCCACTAATATTTAAACATAAATATTAATATATAGAATTACGAAGATTATCACTTTGGCGGTTATTATAGGTGGGGAAAGTGGACCTAGTCGGAAATAAACATGAAAAACCATTTAGCAATTGCTGTTTCTAATATGTAAACATAAATATTAATATAGAAAATTACGGAGACTATCACTTTGGTGGGTATTATACGAGTGGGACATGGACCTAGCTGGAAATGCACATGAAAAATAATTTAGCAATTGTTGTTTCTAATAATCTATATATATAAAAATAAATTGTCTGTGTGTGTGTGTGTCGAGTGACGTCATGTTTGTGTGTTGACTAACGTCATGTTTGTCAACTGATGAAATTACATACTGGGACACCGGGACACAAATGACGACCGGGACACAGGGAATATAAATGACGACCGGGAACCTCAAAGAGAAATTACAGACTGGGACACCCGGACACAAATTACGACCGGGACACAGGGACACAACTACAACGGGGACGCCAGGGGCACAGGCGGGATATATAAATGACGACCGGGACACAGGGATTGTTCGAATAGAAATTACAGACCGGGACACAAATGACGACCGGGACACAGGGAATATAAATGACGACCGGGACACTCAAAGAGAAATTACAAACTGGGACACCGGGACACAAATGACGACCGGGACACAGGGAATATAAATGACGACAGGGACACATCATTAGAATAATGAGGTATAGATCTGAATACGGATTGTTTTTCCCATGGACAATTATATGTTGCATGTTCAAGAGTCAGTAAACCTGACAATCTATTTATATGCATAGACAATGGGACAGCGAAGAATGTTGTATATTCGCATGTTTTACGTAGTTAAAAACATATATATATATATGTATCTATCTCTATTCACAGGTGGGGCACAGGGACACAACTACAATGGCGCGTAACGACTTACGCGCGCGGGGGGGCTTGGGGGGTGCGAAGCGCCCCACCAACTAGGTGTTGGGGTGGCGCGAAGCGCCACCCCAACAGCTAGTTAAAGATAAATATTAATAGAGAGAATTACGGTGACTATCACTTTTGCGGGTATTATACGTGCGGAAAGTGGACCTAGCAGGAAATATACATGAAAAGCAATTTAGCAATTGCTGTTTCTAATATTTAAACATAAATATTAATGTAGAGAATTACGGAGACTATCAGTGTGGCGGGTATTATACATGTGGAAAGTGGACCTAGCCGGAAATCCACATGAAAAACAATATAGCAATAACTGTTTCTAATATTTAAACATAAATATTAATATATAGAATTACTGAGACTATCACTTTGGTGGGTATTATGCATATGACAAGTGGACCTATCAGGAAATATACCTTAAAACAATTTGGCAATTGTTGTTTCTAATATTTAAACATAAATATTAACATAGAATTACTGTGACTTTCACTTGTGGCGGGTATCATACGTATGGGAAGTAGACCTAACAGGAAATATACCTGAAAAACAATTTGGCAATTGCTGTTTCTAATATTGAAACACAAATAGTAATATATAGAATTATGGAGACTATCACTTGGCGGGTATTATACGTATGGAAGGTGGATCTAGCAGGAAATATACCTTTAAAACAATTTGGCAATTGCTGTTTCTAATATTTAAACATAAATAGTAATATATGGAATTACTGAGACTATCACTTTGGCGGGTATTATACGTATGGGAGGTTTATCTAGCAGGACCCGCACCAGAAAAACAATTGTGCAATTGCTGTTTGTACTATTTAAACATAAATACTAATATATAGAATTACGGAGACTATCACTTCACGGGTATTTTACGTGTGGACAATGGACCTAGCAGGAAAAGCACGTGAAAAACAATTTAGTAATTGCTGTTTCTAATATTTAAACATAAATATTAATATATAGAATTACTGAGACTATCACTTAGGCAGGTATTATACGTATAGCAAGTGGACCTAGCAGGAAATATACCTTAAAAATAACTTGGCAATTGCTGTTTCTAATATTTAAACATAAATATTAATATATGGAATTACTGAGACTATCACTGCGGCGGGTATTATACATATGGCAATTGGACCTAGCAGGAAATATACCTTAAAAATAATTTGGCAATTGCTGCTTCTAATATTGAAACGTAAATAATAATATATAGAGTCACGAAGACTATCACTTGGCGGGTATTATACGTATTAGACTTAGACGGGTATTATACATTAATTTCTTATACCATATTGGCCTGCCATAACATAAAGAAAGAAAACGATCAAAAATGGGGTTTTTTAAAGACCAAACGAAAATACTGAGGAAAATACAGAAAGTGAATATTTCGAGAACAACCGCCTCTCTTCTTCAGCGCGAACAAAATAATATAATCAAGAAAAAAGCAAAAAAACGCAGAAAGTACAAAAAAAAAACAATTAAAAACCAATGAAAAAAAACAGCCAACAATTTAAGATATATAAAATTCAATAAAAGACCAAAATTTATAATAATTAAAATCAAATACCTAACAGTAATAAAGTGAGTTATTTGCCAATATCCGAGATTTACACAAAATCCAAACAAATGTGAACTGCCATCGGCGGATACTAATGAACAACTGAGAAATAAAAGAAAAATTCATTCACTCAAACAAACAAACCAGCAATTAAATGAATTGGAGAACTAGGTCCCCTGGTTTCTCATTTTAACCATTGTATTTCTTGCAGATACCCTTTGAAACCTAAGGGGTTGACGACGTATTTGATTATGTGATTGGGGAAGTGGTTCAAGGTTTATTTCAGGGATTACTAAAGGATCTCCTTCTCTTTTGAGAAAACCGAAATACGACTCGTTTATTCTTAAATCACCTGAATCTCTGTTCAAAGCTAGACCTAAATGCTGGTATTTATAAATTTCAACAGCTTCTCTGTAGTACTGGAGAATACCTTTGTCATGCGAAATTAGGTTAGCTTGGTTAAATAAAAGAGTATGGTTTGGATTATTAAATATGTGTTCTGAAAGGCAGAGTTATAATTTTCTGTTTTTTTCCGCTTTCTAAGGGTGTCATTAATTGACCTAGAGTGCTGAGTTAATCTATCCGTAAATTGTTGATCAGTTTTTCCGATGTACCAAAGACTAAAAGAGCAAGGAACTCTGTAGACACCAGAGTTTTCACTTATCGGGATAGGGTCTTAATCTTAGTAGATTCGGGAACTGATAGTTTTTCTCGGTCTATAGTAAGTGTAAATATTGTTTTTCCTTAGATTTTTAGAAATGTGGTTTGAAACCCCTTTAACGTACGGGAGACCAAGCTAAACTAAATTTGCCCTTTGATTTGCGTTTACTATGTCACTATCTGATAATTTTTCATACGTTTTGCAATTACAGAATTTATTTAACTAATTGGATAACCCTTCCCAAATAAAATATCTCTCAGGTGGCCAAGATCTGAATCCAGGAAACTTGGAGTACAAACTTCCAATGCTCTGTCAACTAGAGAAGTGATCTCTCCTCTTTTCACAGCAGGTGAAGGACTAGAGAAATAAGTTAAGTAACGGTCACTATGTGTGGATTTTCTATAGACTCCAAACTCGAAGCATGTATCAATTTGATGAACCAGGGCATCTAAGAAAGGAAGACGCCTTTCTACCTCTGATTCCTGAGTAAATTTAAGTTTTGGATCCAAGGAGTTAAGTAATTGAAGGAAAGACTTTAGAGATTCGTCACCATGATCCTACAAATAAAAAATATTATCTTTAAAACGAACCCAAAATCCCGGCGCACAAAAACTTCGCAAAATAACCCTTTCTTCAAGGTTTTCCATGAAGATATCAGCGACTATTGGTGAAAGTGGTGGCGCCCATTGGAAGCCCATATTTCTATCTATAAAAAATGTCTTTATAATGGAAGTAAAAGGAAGTTCTACTACAAAAGGCTGTAAGTGAAAGAAGTGTCTGATTCGAAAATGTAGATTGGTTAGAAATGAGTTTATGTTCCAAAATCGATTCGGTTTTAGGGTAACAATTGGTATACATTGAATATGCGTCAAAACTGCCCATTCTTGTATTTGATTTAACCGAAATTTTCTTTAACATGGAAACAAAATCAGCGGAATTTTTTATATAGGATTTTGAGCCTGAATTAGTGGGCGAAATACAACTGATGAAAAAAAAATTCTATTTTTGCTGTAGGAGAATTAAATGAGGAAACAATGGGTCGAAGTGGATTACCTGGATTATGAATTTTAGGAAAACCATAAAAACGAGGAGACTTGCACCCGCGTGGGTAAAACCTCTTGTACAATTGATCTCTGATTTCACCTTTTCCTTTTAGATAAGAAAGCTCTTTTCGGACTTGCTGGACAAATTTTTCTGTAGGATCAGTAGCTAATTGTTCGTATATGTTAGGATCATTTAAAATTTTTCTGACTTTTTTGTCCGTATCATCTGAATCCAATACAACAACAGTATAGCCTTTATCCGCTTTAGTAATAATCCTGGAATGATCTTTATGTAGTGCATGTAAGACTAATTGTTCATTTATACTATTTTTTTTTAATTTGGATTATGAGTAGAAGGCGAATCCAACAAGGTTTCAACGAAATGTGCTCTAACCTCAGCAATCTTACGTGAATGGAAAATGTTCCAATCCATTCAGATGCCCAATATTCACTCTGAAGATTGAGTCATAGACAAATCAAATAAAAGGAGTATAAAAATACTACTACTACTACTAACAACTCATCGCAGCACCAAGCCACCTGAGGCAAACACAGCTAGCCTTCTCTCCGTTTAGCCCTAGACGGTTGGCCGAAGAAGACGGTCTTCGGCATTCTGTCATCCTTCATCCCCAGAGTGCCCTAGCCGTGTCGGCCTTTCATTCATTATAGCCCTAGAAAGTAGGATTGAACCACATTTGTCGTACAGCCTACTGTTTGAAATACGGTCAGTCAGCCGGGTACCCAGAACAATCCGTAGGCGATTTCTCGGGGAAACGTCTAGCAAATCTTCATCTGCGTTTCGGAGCGTCCATGCTAGAGAGTCATGTTTACTTTTTAACTGTGAAAAAGCACCCTGAGCCTTATCTATTCTACTTTTGACGTGTTCAATGCTCCCAGCGTCTACTAATAATTAAATTAAAAAAAACGAGTTTTTTAACTGAAAGTAAGGAGTGACATTAAAACTTAAAACGAACAGAAATTACTCCGTGCATGAAAAGGGCTGTTCCCTCCTCAACGTCCCGCTCTTTACGCTAAAGTTTGACTCTTTCTCTCAATTCTACTTTATAAAACAGTAAATAACTTTTTTGAATTATGCCTCAGCCCGTAAACCTGGCAGGCGCTATGTTAAGCGATTATGTGACTAGTAGATGACCCAAAAGAAATTGCTTGTGCTATAATTGGGTGCGTTTATAAGCGGCTTTGATGACAGATTATGATCAATCCAGATGCACTGAAATCGCTGTAATAGGGAACATTCTAAGAAGGCGAGGCCAGTTGGCATATTCTTTAAAATTGACACTTTGAAATGAAAATAGCAAAAATTTTCTGCTCAAAATCATGCGCTGAGTTTACATCACCTGATAAACAATTAAAGCTTGTTCTGTAGTACGAGCATCACGGAATCAAAATTGTGTTGGGCACACTGGTTGGACTTACCACCGGCAGAACTGCTCAGGACTGGTCCTTTTCCTTTCTCTTCGCTCAGCATGGTTAAGGTTGCTTTCGGCCTACTACCAGGAAGCATAACCTGGTCCTTTTTTCCCTTTTGTCCTTCGGCATGGTTAAGCATGCCTTCTTCCAGGTATTAGAGATTGTCTTTTCCCTCAACATCAGCACTGGCACACTTTGCTTGGCAATATTGGTTCTGCGGTTTGATTGCCGCTGCTGCAATTTTTTGTGACATGCCTGCCAACTGTCCCTAAAAATAGACCCAGGTACTGATACGCCTGTTTGACGCCATGTGCACTATCAATGGCTCTTGAGCAGCTTGATCTGTTTTATCTCTAGTTTTTAAACTGATTAAAATTAAATCGTTCCCTATGTTGTTCTACAGGCAGGGTTTGCCACCCGGCGAAATAATCACTATATTCTATTAAATTTTGGTTGAATTTTTTGAATAATCTAGTAATTTTTGTGCTGATTTACTGATTTTCTTAGTCAATGTAAAAATCACTAGAAATAGTGATCTATCAATTGGGGTGGCAACCCTGCCACATCAAAGATGCATCCAGGAGGAAAACTATTTGAATATATGTATTGATATTGATATATTTATTTATCTTTAACGTCAATTTACATACAAAAATCAGTATGATTCACCCAAAACCAAACGATTGATGTGGGCTGAATCAGATAAAAACATAGCCTACATGTAACATCTTTTAAATAAACTATAATAAGAAAGAAAGAAAAAAGAGAGAAAAGAAAGAAAGAAAGAAAGCAAAAATAATAATCATACAATGAGCAGCAACAATCATGGGCAGCAACTATATTATCTATGCTGTGGGGTCACACTCACCTACCAACAAAAAATTGCATCTTAATTTAAATCAAATCTCCTCCAAAACAAACAAAACTAAAATTCATACCTGTTTAATAATTTTTATTTCAATTTTCCTTTAAAATCCTTAAAATTTTCAGTTAAGGTGGAGTATAATAATCATTCTTACTCCTAGTATTTTGGTGAAATATATTCCGTCGGCTATAAAACCAACCGTTAAAACACTCCGGCAGCTGGCTCACATTGCACTTAAACCTAAACGCTAATATATATAAAGGATGATGACGCGCCGCCGGCAATATCCTAAGATCCCTATAAACTTGAACCAATTCTTTTTCTAATTTTTCTGATAGTACTCTAATTGACTTATTTTGAATAATTCGCACAGGATTAACAATTGAAGAAAATTCACCCAAGCATACAGAAGAACAATACAGAATATGAAGATGGATTAACAAAAAAAAGAGAAGCCTAAGTATACTAGTTGGAAACATATATTTAAGTTTATGAACATCCTTAAATCACGAGATAAAATCTGGGATAAACTTTCAATGTGGGATTGGAAACCAAGATTCTCATCTATAATTGCCAGGATACTTTACTACCTTTTGAGGAAGAAGCATACCATCTTCATATGTTATATGCTGTATCCACGGAGAATATTTCGATGTCCTCGAAAATATGAGAAAAGTGCTCTTAGTGGGGTTCACCTATAGCTGATTCACTCTCAGCCATGTTGAAACTTCATTTAGCGGTTCTCTTTCACTCTCTAGGAGCAACGTCTTTGACTTTGCGACCACCACTAAATAAGTATCATCAGCAAACATAGGCACTGTAGCCGCACTATCCTTTTTGACGATCTCACTCATTCTTGTTTCCAGTTTACTTACAGACTATGAAAAGACAAATTTGAAAGCAAAATTAGAAAGTTTGAAAGCAAAATGAAAGTGAAATTTGCAAGACATGCTATTCTTCAAAGTTGAATTCTAGGCTATTTCTCAACTACCCTTTATTGAGAAAAGCTTTTCTTGCATTTTATTGCTATATGCTTGAAAGCTTTTCTCAAAATAGGTATTTGGGTGTGCATCAAATGGTATATACTGAATATATCAGACATTTGATAGAATTTGATGGAATTTGACAGAATAATTGATGATATTTGACAGAGATTGATTGACTTTCCACAAGAAAGCAATTAATTGAGAGACTTAAGACAACCATAGAAAATTGTGAATGCAGGAAGAACACCGTTTGAATATAAAATATACACTTAGGCCTTATTTTCTAAGTTGAATTGTAAGCTTTTTATCAAAGACCCAAATTTCAGAGAAACTTTTTTTGCATTTTCTTTCTATGTGCAAGAAAAGTTCTCTTAAAATGGGCATTTGAATATGCTTCGAAGGGTGCATAACGGGGAAAAACCATTTGATTTATAGCACAGCTTTGACATAGCGCAAAGCCGTTGAAATGGTGAAGAACGCGTGAATTCAAGAAGAAGAAAAGATAGGGCCTATTTTAAGAACAGGGAAGAAAATGAAGATAATAAAGAATTTGGAAAGAATTTTAAAAGATGGTTTAAGTAGAATTCATGAAATATATAAAAAAGATTGAACATAAATCTTGCAATGCAGTAGATTCAGAACCACTTGTAGCCAAAATCTGTTTGTATAAGAATGTGTATCTTGCTAATATGGTACATCTGCTTTTTTATGGCACTTGGTATTAACCAAGTGACATATAGCAATCGCCAATTCTGTCGGTCTGTCTGTCTGTCGGTCCCGGTTTTGCTACTTTAGGCACTTCCAGGTAAGCTAGGACGATGAAATTTGGCAGGCGTATCAGGGACGGGACCAGCTTAAATTTAAAATAGTCATTTTCCCAATTTGACCATCTGGGGGGGGAGTGGGGGGCCGGTTAATTCGGAAAAAATAGAAAAAATGAAGTATTTTTAACTTATGAATGGGTGATGGGATCTTAATGAAATTTGATGTTTGGAATGATATTGTTTCTCAGGGGGGAGTTGGAGAAGGGAAACCTAAAATCTTGGAAAACACTTAGAGTGGAGGGACCTGGATGAAACTTGATGGGAAAAATAAGCACAAGTCCCAGATACATGATTGACATAATTGGAATGGATCCGCTGTCTTTGGGGTAGTTTGGGGGGTTAATTCTGAAAAATTAGAAAAAATGAGGTATTTTTAACTTACGAACGGGTAATCGGATGTCAATGAAACTTGATGTTTAGAAGGACATCGTGTCTTGGAGCTCTTATTTTAAATCCCGACCGGATCTGGTGACATTGGGGGGGGGGAGTTGGGAGGGAGAAACTTAAGACTTGGAAAACACTGAGAGTGGAGGGATCGGGATGAAACTTGGTGGGAAAAATAAACACAAGTTCTTGGAAAAAACACACAAGTTCTTGGAATTCTTGGAAAACGTGAAAATTGGGGTATTTTTATCTTACGAATAGATGATCAGATCTTAATGAAATTTGATTTTTAGAAAGAATTCATGTCTCAGAGCTCTTATTTCAAATCCCGACCAGATCGTTTGACATTGGGGGGAGTTGGAGGGGGAAATCTTGGGAAAACACTTGGAGTGTAGGAATCGGGATGAAGCTTGGTGGATAGAATAAACAAATGTCCTTGATACGTGATTGACAGAATCGTACTGGATTCGCTCTCTTTGGGGGAGTTGGGGGGAGGGGTTCAGTGATTTGGCGAGTCTCGTGCTTCTGGACGTGCTAGGACGATGAAAATTGATAGGCGTGTCACGGAGCTGCACAATTTGACTTGATAAAGTCAGAAAACACTTAGAGTGGAGGGATCGGGATGAAACTTGATGGGAAAAATAAGCACAAGTCCCAGATACATGATTGACATAATCGGAACGGATCCGCTCTCTTTGGGGTAGTTGGGGGGGGGGGTTAATTCTGAAAAATTAGAAAAAATGAGGTATTTTTAACTTACGAACGGGTAATCGGATGTCAATGAAACTTGATGTTTAGAAGGACATCGTGTCTTAGAGCTCTTATTTTAAATCCCGACCGGATCTGGTGACATTGGGGGGGGGAGTTGGGAGGGAGAAACTTAAAACTTGGAAAACACTTAGAGTGGAGGGATCGGGATGAAACTTGGTGGGAAAAATAAACACAAGTTCTTGGAAAAAACACACAAGTTCTTGGAATTCTTGGAAAACGTGAAAATTGGGGTATTTTTATCTTACGAATAGATGATCAGATCTTAATGAAATTTGATTTTTAGAAAGAATTCATGTCTCAGAGCTCTTATTTCAAATCCCGACCAGATCGTTTGACATTGGGGGGAGTTGGAGGGGGAAATCTTGGGAAAACACTTGGAGTGTAGGAATCGGGATGAAGCTTGGTGGATAGAATAAACAAATGTCCTTGATACGTGATTGACAGAATCGTACTGGATTCGCTCTCTTTGGGGGAGTTGAGGGGAGGGGTTCAGTGATTTGGCGAGTTTGGTGCTTCTGGACGTGCTAGGACGATGAAAATTGATAGGCGTGTCAGGGAGCTGCACAATTTGACTTGATAAAGTCATTTTCCCAGATTCGACCATCTGGGGGGCTAAAGGGAGAGGAAAAATTAGAAAAAATTAGGTATTTATAACTTACGAGTGGGTGATCGGATCTTAATGAATTTTGATATTTAGAAGGACATCGTGACTCAGAGCTCTTATTTTAAATCCTGACCGGCATTAAGCCTCTTATTTTCCTTTTTAAATCAATCTATTGATTCATAGAATTTTGTTAGAGCTCATACCATACGATCTCTTGGCTCTTAGCTCTTCTCGCCTCGTCACAAGTGCCATATTAGCTCTTAGCTCTTGTTATATATACGTTGTGCTAAAACCATGATATGAGTTATGAATAAAACTCTTCTCGATGAGTAAATTGTTAATTAGTTTCAAGAATAGTTGGAAGCAAATGAGTGTTACAAGCTTTTCAAACCACATTTTATTCACAAGGATGTATCTAGGATTTTTTTTCTTTTTTTAGGGGTAGGGGGGTACAAAAACTTTTAAAAAATACAGCAAAAATTAGTTTTTAGCATTTTAGTACGTTTTTACGAGTGAGTGAAAGTTCTTAAGCCGAACTGGCCAGACATGACAATAAACAACAAAGAGAGATAAAACTCTACAAAAAGAAAACTTCAAACGAGACGACGGCCAGTAGAGAGGAAAGACTAAAACAACGCGGGTATTTCGCCTGTATCCAAACAAGGCGTCCTCAGCAAAAAATAAAAAATTAAAAGAATATTAGTTTTTAGATTAATGTTTTAATGTTTTTTAATTAGTTTTCTTTCAATTTTTTATCTTGTGCTGAGGATGCCTTGTTTGAATACAGGCGAAATATCCGCGTTTTTTTAGTCTTTCCTCTCTACAGGCCGTCGTCTCGTTTTGAAGTTTTCTTTTTGTAGAGTTTTATCTCTCTTTGTTGTTTATTATTATGAGTGAGACAAAATTTCGGGTAGGGGGGGGGGGGTTCAAAACCGCTAAATCCCCCCCACTTTGATCATTCATAAGACTCGTATTTTTGTGACTTTTGTGTGGCTGGAGCATAAAATGTAGTACTACTGCCTATGGTTGCCTCCTTACGAAGTACACAAGTGTCAATGTTATAAAAGATTTTTTGTCGCCTTTTGAAAATGAGTTGGGGTTAAAATAGAATTATGGCATTGAAATACCCCTTGCCAGTTCCTCTGTAGCGATTCTAGATCTGGGTAGGGGGTAGATACCCCCCCCCCCCCTTTTCTGGCTTCTGACGTTAAATTGCTTTTATTTCATGTTTTTACACTTCTATGGCATTCCTCCCCCTCCAGATTATGAGGCCTAAAACCACTATTATAACTCCTCTTTGCCACATTATTAGAGATCTGTACATTTACATATAGATAAAAAAAAGATTGAGAAATTTTTTGGTTTCGGTATTCTGGTACGAATATGAATGAAATCTTTTATACTGCTACAAATATTTTTACTGTAATAAGTAAGTTATCACCTCAAAGAAAGCTGGTCAACACAGGGCCGGAATTAAGTCTTTGGCCTCCCTTAGACCCAAGCAATTTTTGGGGGGAGACACAGATATTATCGGGGATAGTGGAAGCCTTGAACAGAAGGCAATTGATGAGTGATGAGCCAAAAGTAATGCAAGTAAAGGTGATACCGAGCTCATTTCCTTATCTGGCAACTTTAATCAACAGGGAAAAAAATGGAAGGAAAATACTTATTACGAAATATCTAAACGAAAGAAATGAGGTATTTATATCTATATATATATATATATATATATATATATATATATATATATATATATATATATATATATATATATATATATATATATATATATATATATATATATATATATATATATATATATATATATATATATATATATATATATATATTTAACCATATTAGTTGTTTATAATAATTTGAAGCTATAATGCTTCATATGACTTTTTTTATTGTAGTTGAACATCCATGTCGGAAATATATCTCTGAATGACCAGTTTGAATGGGATATGTTGGAGAAAGAAAACTCACCCGAAGATTTTGCCAGAACTCTTTGTCAAGACCTTGGCTTGGGTGGAGAGTTTGTAACAGCCATTGCTTACAGTATACGAGGTCAAATTTTGTGGCACCAGAGAACTTTTGCTTTTAGGTAAGTTGAAGCAGCATGTACTTATAAAACTGCATGTACCCGTGTACCCATATGATATTATAGGTTCTTACGTTCCCCTCTCCCCCCCCCATTCTTTTCTTAATTGTAATTCGTTGGTCCACTACTAAAGACAGTAAAATTGAATCACTTATACAGTTAAGTTTTTTTAATATGTCTGCAAAATATTTTAGATTTATGGATTGCTGTATAACATTTGTCCAATATTATTTACCGATACGAACTCCGAACAATTCTGGATACAAAAAAATCAGCGACCATTTGGCCAAATGATTCTCAATTTACTTTTTTTCGAAATACTTTTAAAATAGCTAAATTGAACCAGAGGCAACGTTTTAGCATTGTCTATAGTAATTGCCTATATTGCCGTGCCTACGAATATAGAATATTCTGTGCAAGAATTTTTTTTTTTTTTTTTATTACTATTTATTTTTGGTGGAAGGAAAAACGTATCAAAATGACGAAAAAAAATTGTCATGGAACTACATGAAAGTCATTTAAGAAACTGTAAAATCTTAATATATTTAGAGAATGGATCTGTATTTTAAATCGTTTAAAGTTAATACGTGGGTAGTCAAATAATATAATTCTAATTTGGTGTATAGCTGGCTACAACAACGAACAGAAAATAACTAAAAAACTTGCTGGAAAAGAATTTTTCTAAAGAAAAGTATTGGTCATATTGAGCTTAAGATGAGAAGAAACAGACACCTACAATTACTGACTCAAAACGACCAGAAGAAGAGTCGGGCCATGTAGAGAAGGGCAGGGGTCAGCTTTCTTAAGTTTTGGAATAAAATATCGTTCATAAGTTTTTTTCAGTGGAGCGAGGGGTTCTTGTTTACTGATCTTTGAACTATTTTCAAAATCTTAGCCTAAGAACCTTATATGCCCCCCCTCGGACATAACCCAGGGCTCTTTGGGGTTGTGTTGAACCTGGAGTTTTGTTATCTGATCTTTTGAATTAATTTAACAAAATGACTATCTCAAAAATTCGATTAGATGGATTTGGGGTGGGCCGGCAAAGGGACCGGCAGCCCTCCGGTCCCTTTTAACTCTTAAAAAGGGAACTAGTACTTTCAATGTCTATTAGAATGAGTCTCCGACGAAGTTATAGGAGCGTTCCTTCCAAAAAAGCCTTGTATGCACCCGGTGCATAATTTCAACACTTGCCCCCGAGTTCTGGGGGGCTGTGTAAAATGAAAATCTAAAAAAAATCAGATGCATTTGGGGGAAAGACGGTTTTTGGGAGGGGGCTAGTTGCCATCAGATTACTTTGGACTCCCAAGAAGGGAGCTAGAAGTTTAAATTTCTAGTCATTTGAGTCCCATCTGACATTTATCTCTTCCATAAAAACCTTATATGCCTTCGGGCATATTTTACAACTTTTCCCCTGGGCTCTGGGGGGGGGCTATGTTGATCCCGAAGTTTTGTTATCTGATTGTTGTATTATTTAAAGAAAAAATGAATATCTTAAATCTTTGATTGAATGCGTTTGGAGAAAAAAGAATGTGTGTGAGGGGAGGAGGGGTGTAGATTTCATCCGTTCTATTTTGGCTTCTAAAGTAGATAACTATAACTTTCAATTTCCAATCAAATGAGCCACGCCTTACATAAAAACCTTATATGCCCCCAGTGTATAACTTAAAACACTTCCCTACTGGCTCTGGGGGGGGGGGATTCAAACCGGGAGCTTTTGCTATTTTATCTTTAACCTATTTTGAACAAAATGGATATCTCAAAATTTTGATTGGATGCGTTTGGGAAAAAAGGGCCTTGGGGAGAGGGGGGCTAGTTGCTTTCCGATCACTTTGACTCTTAAAAAGGGCATTAGATATTTGATTTGCAATCGAATGAGCTCTCTCTGAACTTTATGCCACCATCCATTCCATAAAAGCCTTATATGCCAAGGGGGCATAACTTACCACACTTTCCCTTGGGTTCTGGGATGGACCGTGTTATCCCTGGAGTTTTTGTTGTATGATTTTTGGTCAATTTTGAAAAAATTTGCTATATAAAAAATTTCGATAGGACGCGTTTGGAGAATTTGGGGTTGGTGGGGAAGGGGGCTAGTTGCCATCGAATCGCTTTTGACTCTTAAAAAGGGAGCTAGAACTTTGAATATCTAACTATTCGAGTCCCCTCCGGAGTTTATACGACCACCTCTCCCATGAAACTTTACATGCCCCGGGGGTATAACTTACAATACTTGCCCCTGGGTTCTGCGGGTGGGCTGCGTTATCCCTAGAGTTTTGTTATATGGTTTTGGTCAGTTTTGAACAAAATAGCTATATTAAATTTCGATCCGACGCATTTGGGAAAATAGGGCGGGGGCGCTAGTTGTCATTGGATCACTTTTAACTCTTAAAAGGGGAGCTAGAAGTTTAAATATAATCATTTGAGTCCCCTTGGAAGTTTATACGACCACCTCTCCCATAAAATCTTATAAACCCCTGGGGCACAAGTTAGAACTCCTAGTTCATCCACGCTCTGGGGGGTATATTGACCCCGAAGTTCTTGTTATTTGATCGGTTGACTATTTCAAAGCAAATTGCTATCTCAAATCCATCAGAAGCATGAGGGGGAGGGGGTAGGTCTCCTAGAATCACTTTTGACTCTTAAAAAAGCAACTGGAATTTTCAATTTTCATTGAAAAATGGGTGGCAGTTGCCCTCCGCTCTCTTTTGACTCTTATGAACTAAACTCAAGTGAACTAGAACTTTCAATTTCCAGTTAAGTGAGTCCTCTAAAGGTTTTATGAGCATTCCTTCTATAAGAACCATATATGCCACCCGGGCATAACTTACAACGCCTACACCGGGTACTGGAAGTTGTGTTGACCCTGGAGTTTTCGGTGTATGATCTTTGAACTGTTTTAAACAAAAAGGCTATCTTAACATTTTTGTCGGATTTATTTGGGGGAAGAGGGTGTGGGAGGGCAGTTGTCCTTCGATCTCTTTTGACTCTTGTTTAAATAATAAAAAAAAAAGCTTTTTTTGCTGAAAGTAAGTAGCGACATTAAGACTTAAAACGAAAAGAAATTATTTCGTACATCACAGGGACTCTCCCCTCCTCAACGCCTCGATCTTTACGCTAAAGGTTGACTCTTTCTCACAGCTCTGTTTTTTAAAATAATAAAAAACTTTGGCGTTAAGAGCGGCGCGTTGAAGAGGGGACAGCCCCTTTCATATACGAAATAATTTCTGTTCGTTTTAAGTTTTAATGTGGCTACTTACTTTCAGTTAAAAAGACTTGTTTTTCGTTTAATTTCGGAACGTTTTTGAATTAATGCAGGTTTTGAATTTGGCTCACCGTAAATGGATAATTAAAACGAAATTTGAATGTTAATTTTTGCTTTTTGAAAACTAATGATAACCTTATAATAACCTTATAATAACCTAAGTTTGATTTTCGTTTTAGTTGTTTAAGAATGACTCCCGAATCACAAATCACTATTTAATTAGAATAATAGCGTCTTTTAAACTGTAGCGTAAGAGCGAGCTATTGAGGAGAGGCAGAGCAAATATTTTCTGTTCGTTTTAAGTTTTAATGTTGCTTCTTAATTTCAATTGATAAAACTTGTTTTTTATTTAATTGCTAATCGTATCTTTAACAATATTGGAAAATCCAGCTCCCCCTCCATAGAAAATTCCCTTCCCCTTCCCCTCCATGGAAAATTATCTTCCCCTTCCCCTCCATGGAAAAGGCATAGTAACAAAACGGCAAAAGAGGTCGAAACTATTTTTATGAAAATGAGAGTCACAAGTTGAGCAATCCTGAAATAAATGAAATAAAAGATCTTTAAAAGATATACGTAATAATTTATGTAAATTTTAAGTTTTAATGTGATTGCTTACTTTCAGTTGGAATATTTTTTTTTTTTTTATTTAATAACAACCACAAGCCGGACACATACACTATCTCGGGTTCATTATTACATAAAAATCATAGTTATGAAGCTGCTTTGGGTAAAATTAAATGGTAAGATATGCCGGAAAATAACACAAACAAATTATTGCTTATATCGATCATTATTTCACAAAATTCGAACTTTAGCGTAAAGAGTGAGGTATTGACGAGGGGGAAATAAGTTTTAATGTTACTCCTTACTTTCAGTTGAAAAACTTGTTTTTTTTCACATAATTTCCTGTCGTTTTTTAAATAATGCTGGGATATCCAGCACCCCCTTCATAGAAATTATCTTCCCCCATGAAAAATTCCTCCATGGAAAGATTCTCCCACGTAACCCAATCCCCCCTCCACCAGACCCCCCTGAAAATGTCTGTATACTCACCAATAACAAATACTATATGTAAACAATGGGCAAAGTTCATAACTTGCGGCCCTTCCCCCGGGACTGTGGGGGATTAAGTCGTCCTCAAAGACATAGTTATTAGACATTTGAACAATACTGGACAAAATGGCTATCTCAAAATTTTGATCCGGTGGCTTTCGGAAAAAATGAGAATGGGAGGGGGCCTAGTTGCCCTTCAATTTTTTGTTCACTGAAAAAGGGTAGAATAACTTTTAATTTCCGTTTGAATGAGCCCTTTCACGAAATTCTAAAAACCACTGGGTCGATACGATCACCCCCTGGAAGAAAAAACAAATACAGAAACAGCATTTTGCAGATAGGAGCTTGGAACCTCTATAGTCGGGTTCTCTGATACGCTGAATCTGATGGTGTGATTTTCATTAAGATTCTATGACTATTAGGAGGTCTTTCCCCTTTTTTTGAAAATATGGTAAATCCGATTTTTTTTTATGTATCTATTGGTATCAAAATTCTTTTTTTGAGAGTTTCGGTTACTGTTGACCAGGGTCGCTCCTTACTTACAGTTCGTTACCACAAACTGTTTGAAAAGTGAACTAGACTTTCAATTTCCAATCAAATGAGCCATCTCTAAAGTTTATACGAGCATCCCTTCTATAAGAACAATATATGCCCCCAGGGCATAATTTAAAACGCCCGACTCCGGGCCCTTGAGGTTGCGTTGGCCCCGAAGTTTTCGTTATATGATCTTTGAACTGTTTTTAACAAAATTGCTATCTCAAAAATTTTTATCAGATGTATTTGGGAATAAAGGCGTATTTTTTATATATATTTATTCTTTCGCCTTTTTATTTCAGTGAAAATCCCCTGCCAACAGTTGAGATGCCATTTAGACTCCCAGCTGATGCTGATCAATGGTCCCCTTTCATTGAGACTTTGAGTGATGCTGAAATGGAAAAGAAAATCAGAGATCAAGATAGGAACACTAGGTTTGTATCAATGTTTTCTATTTACTGAGTTACTTCGTTTTATTTTCATGTTACATCATATATTGTCCTTTATTATATTTTATTAATTGTAAAACTAACTAATCTAGGTATTATGTGTTTTAATCAACTGAAATATCACTGATAGCAGAGTGATAAAATTGTTTTCGTGGGACAAACTTAAAATGGAGAAAACCGGCTTTAAATTTTTAAGGTGTGGAAAGAGATAGTTTTAATTTAAGTACTAAAAAAAAAAATTCCTAAAAATTTCGTAAAAATTCTTGAAACAGTATAAACACTAGTTGATTATATATTTTGTTAATTAAAAGGGGTATAACTAAGGCCTTGACCAGGATTGTTGTTGTTTATTTATATGCATTTCTGTTACGGTTTTGCGAGTCGGACAAACATTTTGGTGGGGGGGGGAGTAAAATCCTCCAATCCCCCTAGATACGGCCTTTGGTATAACCAACTGAAATATTTCAAACAGCACATTGACAAAAGAGGTAAAGAAGCGTTGGGTCTATTAAATTCAAAATTATAATAAACGGTCAATAAAGGAAATTTAAATTGATGTGAATGGAATCAAAATAATTAAAGCTATTTTCAATTTAGAAATCCCGTAAATCCGGAGATTTCTCCGTGTTCTCAGTTATTAAGAAAGAAATGGTTGTTTGTGCAAGGAAAGTTTTGTTTTTGTTTTGCTTTTATTTATTTACCGTGGATAAATAGAAAAAAGCAGATAAATACAAGAACATAAAATTTATGTATAAATATAACGTAAATAAAATAATAAATGTTAATGTAAATAAAATAAAAAGCAAGAACTGTAATTTTAATAGAAGAGTTATAAAAAATTTTACAAAAATAAGCTACATGACATCTTCAGGATTATCGAAGTCGAAGTTGAGTGGGACTTTCGTTATTTTATTTATTCACATTAATTTTTTTTTCATTGTTTTATCAGTTGCTTCTTCGCTATAGACTTTTTATTAAAGTATTATATTTATTACACACGGTGCCTCTTTATTTATCGTAGCATTGTTACAGTATACAAAGAACTAAGAATCCTAATTACCAACCTTTGAAAGTAAGCAAGCCTTTTCAATTGGTCTAGTCAAGTAGTTCCCAACCGATTTTGGGCAAAGTCTGTTGATTTTTTTAATTATAATCAATTTGGTGGAAGTAATAGAAACTTGAGAGCCAGGCGGACTACCGAATTTTTTGATTGACACATAACCGAAAATTCCCCTGGACTGTCATGCGAACGGCGCAACCTATATTTTTTATACTGTTTGAGTTTACGGCAGGAGTCACTCATGATGGTCATCATGATATTTAAATTTTGTTATTCAAAATTTTATGTGTATTCGCCTGAAGGAAGCTTAAAATGCCAAAAATATAAAAAAAAAAGTTTTTTTAACGGGAAGTAAGGAGCGATATTAAAACTTAAAACGAACAGAAATTACTTCGTATATGAAAGGGCTGCTTCCTCATCAACATCCCGCTCTTTGCGCTAAAGTTTGACTCTTTCTCTTAATTCTACTTTTTAAAACAGTAAAAAACTTTAGCGTAAAGAGCGGGGCGTTGATGAGGAAGCAGCCCTTTCATATACGAAGTAATTTCTGTTCGTTTTAAGTTTTAATGTCGCTCCTTACTTCCCGTTAAAAAAAAAACTTGTTTTTTTATTTTATTTCTGGACGTTTTTGAATCAATGTTTTTTTTTTATTTTGACTCCGCAGAGGAATAATTAAGACCTAATTTGTATTTTTTTTTTTTTTTTTTTTTTTTTTTTTTTTTTTTTTTTTTTTTTTTTTTTTTTTTTTTTTTTTTTTTTTTTTTTTTGGCTAAATGGCTTTCTCATAATTTTGATCGAATGATTTTGAGAAAAAAAGAGCGGGGGAGGAAGCCTAGTTGCCCTCCGATTGTTTGGCTACTTAAAAAGGCAACTAGAACTTTTAATTTTTACAAATCTTTTTATTAGTAAAAGATGTACGTAACTTATAAATTAGCTTACGTAAAGAACTTTTGTATTCTAATGTTTTTATTAAATATATGAGGGGGTTCGCCCCCTTGTCACTACCTCGCTCTTTAAACTAAAGCTTAAATTTTGTCCCAATTCATTAAGAATGACCCCTGAATCATAAAAGCCGTAGAATAAATAGTTGAAATTACTGAAAACACTTTAGCGTAAAGAGCGAGGTATTAGGAGGAGGTGAGCCCCTCATATGGGTAATAATTTCTGTTTGTTTTAAGTTTTAATGCTGCTCCTTACTTCCCGCTGAAAAAAACTTTTTCATATTTATTTTTTCATTGTTTTTTTTCTTAAATAATGCTAGTAAATCCTGCGCTCCCTTCATGGAAATTTTCTTCCCCCATGACAAATTCCTCGATGGAAAGTTCCCCCAGCATATCCCCCTCCCCCCAACCAAAAAATCCTCCTGAAAACGACTGTACACTTCCCAATAACCATTACTATATGTAAGCACTGGTCAAAGTTTGTAACTTGTTGCCCCTCCCACGGGGACTGTGGGGGAGTAAGTCGTCCTCAAAGACATAGTTATAAGGTTTTTCGACTACGGTGAAAAAAAATGGCTATCTCAGAATTTTGATCCGTTGACTTTGGGAAAATAATAAGCGTAGGAGGGGGCCTAGGTGCCCTCCAATTTTTTTGGTCACTTAAAAATGGCACTAGAACTTTTCATTTCCGTATGAATGAGCCCTCTCGCAACATTCTAGGACAACTGGGTCGATACGGTCACCCCTAGGGAAAAAAAAACAAACAAAAAAATAAACACACATCCGTGATCTGCCTTCTGGCAAAAAATACAAAATTCCACATTTTTGTAGATAGAAGCTTGAAACTTCTACAGTAGGGTTTACTGACACGCTGAATCTGATGGTGTGATTTTCGTTAATCATTCTATGACGTTTAGCGAGTGTTTCCCCCTATTTTCTAAAATAATGCAAATTTTCTCAGGCTCGTAACTTTTGATGGGTAAGACTAAACTTGATGAAACTTATATATTTAAAATTAGCATTAAAATTCGATTCTTTTGATGTTGCTAGTTGTATCAAAATTCCATTTTTTAGAGTTTTGGTTACTATTAAGCCGGGTCGCTCCTTATTACAGTTCGTTACCACGAACTGTTTGATTAACTTGCTATCTTATTTGGGTCGTCCTCTGTGCATATTTTAGGGTGTTTTGCAACTTGGAATGTCGAATCACTTTTCATGTCTTTCCGTGGATGAAGACGGACAGGAATAACTTTCTATTTGGTTTTAAAACCAATCAGCTTTTTAAAAGGAATAAAGTAAACTTTATTTCTCTTAGAAAAAAGGATTAATGTTGTCTTCTTGTGTCCCTTTCACAATTAGATTTTATCAAAAAGGGATTTAACTAGCGGTAATTTAAGTGAATCATAATTTTATGATTGGATGAAAATGTATGCGAAAAATTCTGATTGGCTTAATATCAGCGCTAGTTAAATCTCGATATTAGTGAAAATTAATTGTCAATGAGACACTAAGAGAACAGGACAGAAAACAAACAAATGTTGTTAAATAATGTACATATGGAACATATTATTAGATGTTTTCAACTCAGAATATACGCGTTTCAACACATATTTGCGTTTTTCCAACACGGAAATATAGGACGGTCATCTCTTTCCTTTTTTTAGCTTCTCTTGGTGTTTCCTTCTCTTTAGTATTTTTATGTGATATTCATCGTCGCATGTTCTCACGAGTGGGTAGCCTTCCGCGCCCCAGTTGCCAAGTATTACTTTGTTTTTTAAGATTTGTTTATATACTTTACAGGTTATTTCTTTTACTTTGTTACTATTGTTAAAATGAGAAGTAGTCAGGAATGCTCTGTTAATATACCTTCCGAGTCCTGCACTCCGTTAATTTTTTTGTTTTAGCTTTCAGTATAATTCCATTCAGTATTAGTTTTCAATATGCTTTCCGAGTCCTGCTATCGTTTTTTTTAGCTTTCAGTCAAATAAATTAAACATTTAGAACAAACAGTTGAGCCGAGCCCAGTTTTTTCTTTTTTTCTTTTTTTTTGAAAATAATGAATTCAATGGAATTTGATCTGCAAAGTGACTTTTACTCTAATGTTGTAATTAAGTTTTTGTTTAATTTCATAAGCTAAGATGTTTCATTTTTTGCACTTAATTACCTTGAAGTAGCTAGGAGCATTATTAATATTAATATTGTTATTATTATGGTGGGTGTGCTCATAAAATTGGGTGTGACCTCGGGCTGTTTTGGCTTATTGCCTTCATATATCCCCCTCCCTGCAAAAAATATAGCATCATTAGCCATTGGGCTGATGGTTCCCCCTCGGGCATGCTATTATGAGATACGGTTCGCTCATCTCTTCTTACTCCTTTGGAAGGAAAAGACTTCATTAGCAAGGTCAAGATGTCTATCTTTATTTTCCTTTATTTGCTCCAACCCCAACCACCTCCGAACCGTTTTCACTTGAACCCCAACTGCCATTTCAATTCAGCATGAGGAGGGGACAAGCCTTCCTCAAAAGAGAGGGAAGTCATCTACTACCCTCCAGCCATCTGTGAACCCCAACTGCCATTTCAATTCAGCATGAGGAGGTGACAAGCCTCCCTCAAAAGAGAGGGGAGTCATCTACTACCCTCCAGCCATCTGTAGAAAGCGGAACCTGATCTTCAGAAGCAGTGCTAGCAAGCAATATTTCTCCTATGTCAGGCTACTTCCCAAGGGATCTTTTCCTGTGCCGCTGTCGACACTTCATATATCTACGACATTGATCCCCCTTTTGTAGGACTCGGAAGCTACTACTGGGTTCAGCCAATGAAGCCGGTAATTGAAGAACTAGTCGGTAAAATAGTATCGCAAAGTGCCGCTATTTCACCGGCTCCTTTTGTTTGTATTTAGTAATTTGGCCGATCGAAACGAATGATCAAGTTAATCGGCCTCATCGAAATATGTTGGTAAAAATGTCCGTTAAGTTTGTAAAATCCATCCCTCGCCCAAAACATTTTGGCTACCTACGCCTCTGCATAGGTCTGCTAGGCTGAATATTATCTTTTCATGCAATATCAGATAGTTTTTTTTTACCTTAACTGGCAAATACTATTCGGTATTATAAATTTACACTTTATTTAATACTTATGGTAACCCTTGAACCTACTAAAGTAGCCTATAGTATGTCATCTTCTTTTGTGCTTGTTCTAATCCTTTATCTGTTTTAGGCGCATGCGCCGGGTCGCCAATACTGGATGGTGATTCCTTCAAACTGGGAGAGAAGTGAATATATCAAGAGTGTTCATATAATATTTCTTTATCTAAATTCAAGTATTGCTTTTAAATAAGATACTATTGACTACTGATGTAATTTTGATTCCATGTTTAATTTTTAATTAAATGTTTTTTTATTATAATTTTATTTTTGTTAAATGTTCCCGTACATCAGAATCTCAGACTGAGTTGTTACTAGAGCGACCAGAGTTAAGAGAAAATTCGACCAGAATATTCTAAACTCGTAGGTTCAAGGGTACATGAAGTAAAATAAAAATTTATTTGGCTCATAGTGAAAGATTTGCTCCTTTTTGTTGTAAATAGATCGTGTTTTTTTTTTTTTTTTTTTGTTTTTTTTTATATTCTTTATCAATCTCGATAGTACTTCAAACCTATGTTCGTTTATTTACAATATACGTGAAACAATTATTTATTACAAATAGTGAAAGATTTGCTCCTTTTTGTTGTAAATAGATCGTGTTTTTTTTTATATTCTTTATCAATCTCGATAGTGCTTCAAATCTATGTTCGTTTATTTACAATATACGTGAAACAATTATTTATTACAAATAGTGAAAGATTTGCTCCTTTTTGTTGTAAATAGATCGTGTTTTTTTTTTATATTCTTTATCAATCTCGATAGTACTTCAAACCTATGTTCGTTTATTTACAATATACGTGAAACAACTATTTATTACAAATAGTGAAAGATTTGCTCCTTTTTGTTGTAAATAGATCGTGTTTTTTTTATATATTCTTTATCAATCTCGATAGTACTTCAAATCTATGTTCGTTTATTTACAATATACTAGCAGTAACAGAAAATAATAAATAAGACCACCCCCCTCTTACGCAGGAGGCTCCATGGCCTGAAAAAGTTAACAAGGAAAGACAAAATATATGTTATGTGTATATTTAAAAGAAGAAATCAGATAATAATAAATCAAAAAGCAACGTGAGCCTTCTTAATGGAGAAGACGAACCACGATTCAACTTTTCTTGATGTCTCTGTTCTGTTAGATAGTTATAATATTTCATAGAATCTGATATTACCCGTTTATATTTCACCGGAGAGCCTTGTTGAGATCTTACCTGAGGGAGGTTTTTAAATCATTAAACATTTAACAGGGCAATTTTGAAAGATAAATTTATTTAGTAATTCCAAATTCTGGTCTGTCTGTCGGTTTGTCTGTCCCGCTTTTGCTAGTTTAGGCACTTCTAGAAAAGCTAAGACGATGAAATTTGGCAGGCGTATCAGGGACCGGACCAGATTAAATTAGAAATTGTCGTTTCCCAGATTCGACCATCTGGAGGGGAGTGGGTGGACGGTTAATTCGGAAAAATGAGGTATTTTTAGCTTACGAACGGGTGATCGGATTTTAATGTAATTTGGCATTTAGAAGTATATCGTGTCTTAGAGCTCTTATTTTAAATTCCGGCCGGATCCATTCACATTGGGGGAAGTTGGAGGAGGAAACCTAAAATTTGGCAAAACGCTTAGAGTGGAGGGATCGGGATGAAACTTGGTGGGAAAAATAAGCACAAATCCTAGATACTTGTTTGACATAATCGGACCGGATCCGCTTTCTTTGGTGGATTTGGGGGGAGGGTTAATTCTGAAAAATCAGAAAAAATGAGGTATTTTTAACTTACGAATGAGCGATTAGATCTTAATGAAATTTCATTTTAGAAGGACCTCGTAATTCAGATGTCTTGTTTTAAATCCTGACCGTATCCAGTGTCATTTGGGAGGGGGGACTGGAAATCTTGGAAAACGCTTAAAGTGGAGAGACCAGGATGAAATTTGGTGGGATAATAAGTACAAGTCCAATATCATGAATGATATAACTGGACCGGATCCCCACTCTTTGGAGGAGTTGGGGGGGGGGGGGGGGGGGGGTAATTCGGAAAAATTAGAAAAATGAGGTATTTGTAACTTACGAACGGGTGATCAGATCTTAATGAAATTTGATATTTAGAAAGATCCTGTGCTTCAGCGCTCTTATTTTAAATCCTGACCAGATCCGGTGACAGTGGGGGGAGTTGGAGGGGGAAACTGGAAAACGGGAATATTGAGGTATTTTTATCTTACGAATGGGTGATCGGATCTTAGTGAAACTTGATATATAGAAATATCTTCTCAGATGCTCTATTTTCAATTCGAATCGGATATGGGAACATAGGGGGTGGGAGGAGGGAAGCAGAAATCTTGGAAAAAGCTTAGAGTGGAGAGATCGGAATGAAACTTGATGGCAAGAATAAGCACAAGTTCTAGATACTTGATTGACATAGTTGGAGTGGATTTGCTCTCTTTGGGGGGGGGGGGGATTTCCAGTACTTTGGTGAGTTTGGTGCTTCTGGACGTGCTAGGACGAAGAAAATTGGTAGGCGTGTCAGGGACATGCACAAATTGACTTGATAACAGTCGTTTCCCGGTTTGACGATCTGGGGGGATGGAGGGAGAGGAAAAATTAAGTTCTTTTAACTTACGAATGGGTTATCGGATCTTAATGAAATTTGATATTTAGAAGGAACTCATGTCTCAGAAAATCCCGACCGTATCGGTGATATTGAGGGGGTTGGAGATGGAAACGGGAAATCTTGGAAAACGCTTAGATTGTAGAAATCGATATGAAACTTGGCGGGAAGGATAAGCACAAGTCCTAGATGTGCTATTGACCTAACCGGGCCGAATCCACTCTCTTGGGGGGGGGGGGGGGGGTGTTGATTCGGAAAAATTGAGGTATCTTTAGCTGAAGAACAGGTGACCGAATCTTGGTGAAATTTGATACTTAGAAGGAACTTATGTATCAGAGCTCTTATTTTAAATTCGGACCAGATCTGGTGACATTGGCGGGAGTTGGAGGGGGAAAACGGAAATATTGGAAAACTATTAGAGTGGAGAGATCGGGATGAAATTTGGTGGGTAGAACAAGAAAATGTCGTAGATACGTGATTGGCGTAACCGGACTGGATCCGCTCTCTTTGGGGCAGTTAGGGGGGTCCAGTGCCTTGGCGATTTCGGTGCTTCTGGACGAGCTAGGACGATGCAAATTAGTAGCCGTGTCAGGTTCCTGCACAAATTGAATTGATAAAGTTGTTTTCCCCGATGCGACCGTCGGGGGGGGGGGGCTGAAGGGAGAGGAAAAATTAGAAAAAAATGAGGTATTTTTAACTTGCGAGTGGGTCATCGGATCTTAATGAATTCTGATATGTAGAAGGACCTCGTGTCTCAGAGCTCTTATTTTAAATCCCGACCGGCATTAAGCCTCTGATTTTCCTTTTCCTCTAGAATTTTGATTTCCTTTAGAATTTTGCTAGAGCTCATACCATTTGAGCTCTTGGCTCTTCTGACCTCGTCACAAGTGCCATATGAGCTCTTAACTCTTGTTTTGCATTGCGGAATCTTCTATCTACGCTTGATTGGCGATGGAATACGAAGGCTACCTTTGGCTTTGAAGGCCATATGATTGCCGGCGAAAGTGTGGGAATTTTCCTCAAAAGAATCAAGATGTTGTTTAAGGAATAAATCAAGGTGATATGATATATTATGGTGCATTCGGGTATCGAAACGAACAAGATAATTCAGTCAAAGGGACCGACATAGATAACGCAAGTCACATCCATTTGAATCAGTGATTCCCTGTTTTGCAATACTTCACGGTGGACATCGCAGCCACCACTATTGTAATGTATCCACCACCGCTGATGCTACAATTACATCTTAGGCCCACATTGGAGGTTTCGTTAGCTATGGTAACGTAATTGAACGGTCAAGAGGGGCCAAGGGTGCCACCACCTGGGTCACCATTAATATCTCTAGCTATCTCTTTCGAGGGTAAACGCCCCCCCTCTTGATATGCTAATGATGGTATTTCTTGTGAACTCTTTCCCTGCCCTGCCTGGGTTCGGGGGAAAATAATTTTACACAGGTGTAGAAAATAATTCACTTTTATTTCTCCCAAAGGTCACTGAAACCAAACATACATGTATCAATCCTAAAAACAGACTAAAATAAAATCACCTCTGTACATAGAACATTTTGTGGGGGTGGACCCTGGATTGACCTGGCTAATCTTACAAATGGAAGCTACAAGCTCAAAGGCATTCATATCATTAACTATCAATGGCCAAGTCCAGGAAGACAAAAATAGAGTTTAGCTTGAAAGCTTACTTATTGCAAAACCACTAGCCTAGCAAAGAGACTTTAACCTATCATTGAAAATTATACTATAGAAAAAAGAAAAGAAACAGGGGTGGAACCCCAAAACTAGTTATATAAAAATTTGGGGGATTGCGCAATCATGCTTGTTAGGATGTTTGCTTTGGCCGACAATGTCTCTTCCTCTTTTGCGTTTTTCCTTACCACATTTAGTAAAGTGTCCAGAAATGGCTTCCTGGGTAAATACCAATACTATGCTTACCATAGTCAGTCTGATTTCTGTGCTTTTCCCTTCGCCTGAGCATTGTGTATTTACAATTTACTAATATATATCTCTTGATGGAGAATAGTCCTCCAGAGTCACACTACCAACCCCCGTTACAAACCAAATAGCCAGGATTCGAACCCCCACTGTTCTATCCAAAGGAATAGAGCAAAGGCTACGATAAAACAATATAGTGTGGCAATTTAACCTCTGCTAGAATAGATTTTAGAGAGTTTTTTTTGTGTGTGTTGGATAAAAGCTCTAGCAGAGTGAACGAACGTTTTGCCATTTTCAAAACATGGAATACGCGAAGAGGCTTAAATGTTTAGGAGGCTACGTCTCTTAAATTATGAATAAATGAGGATTGAGAGTTAAGGCTATTTTTTTTTGTATAATACGCTAATTATCCAAAAATTTTTGGTGTATTCAACACTTTTTATGCAATACCTGGTGTCATTGCAATACTAGCATGTATCTTCTTGCCTTTTAAGTGTATATGAATGTGACATCATTGACGTGAAACTTTTTTTTTAATATTAAGTCTCTTGAGTATGGTCAGCTTTCTGGTTATAATAGGTATCCGATAACTGTGTTTTTTGGTAATACTGTTGTAGCCAAGCAAAAGTAGGACATCTTCGAATGCAACAGGAAAAATGCTAAAATAGGATTTAAAGGAAAGTAGAAGTTTAGGAGGAGTTTCCATGAAACCAAAAAATATTATGCATGCAGGTTTTCCAAACAGCATATAAGGAACATCAAATGTAGCATCACTTTATAATTACTAGAAGTATCATTGAAACTTGCAAAGGAGCTAATTTGATTCAAAATTAAAAGTTCTAGTGCCCTTTTAAGAGTAAAAAAAGAGATTCCATGGCAAGCAACCGTTCTCTTAAGCCCATTCATTTCCCAAATGTATTTAGTCAAAATCTTGAGACAACCATTTTGTTCAGCATAGTAGAACGGTCGACCATCTATGTCTTTAGGGATATTGACCATTTCAACCCCCACAATTATGCAATTGGCTCGTTATACTTTAAAACTAAATATTGCTTTAAACTAAATCAAAAGGCATTGTGTTTATGTTTGCCAATAAGACACCTTAGCAATATGTCAAGAATGACTGGAGGTATTAAATTGAAACTTTGGGGCTACTGCTGTTACTACTTCTGCTCGTACAATTTTCATAAATGAAGTTATGCGACATCTAAGTTGTCACAGAGCATAGATAGAATCTTTTGGGAATGTTATTAAGTTCTATTTTTCAGGTCAACTCGAGGAGCTATAAAATTAAAAACTACTGTGTCTCGGGATTAAAAACTGTAGAAAAATTTTCCCGTCATACAGATAGCAACCCAAACTATGGATTCTTATTGAAAAAACTGAAAAGATATAATTTTTTCACGAAAAAACGAACAAAAATTAATTTAAAAGATTTTTTCACAAACCAAGTTTTTCAAAGAAAATTAAAGAGCTCAGTTTATCATAAAATGAGCAGAAATGGGATAAATATAAGCATATGTCAATTAAACTGACAATCTACAGTTTTTTGGTTGTTTTTTTCGTTTTTTTTTTTTTTTTTTTTTTTTTTTTTTTTTTTTTTTTTTTTTTTTTTTTTTTTTACTAAAGTGCAAATTGTTCTGGTCTTGAGAAGCCATTGGGTTAATCAGCCTTACTCGTGTTAATTTCTGATCGTTTTGTGTTTCACTCTACTATTTATTGCAATTTTTGTTTGTTTCGAGTTTCATTTATAGCCTAATTTATAAAGCAAATTGCATAGTACAGTGATAATTAGTAAATTTGAAGCTGTTGTAGAAAGAGTTTTCAACAGAATATCCCTCTGGTTGGTGGCATATCTCAGTTTTATAGATTTATTCTAAAAATCTTTCCACGAAATAAGCTTTTTGAACGAGTAAAGACCTACATTAAAGTCAAGTAATTTTCCAACCGCAAACTACCAAAAAACCATCAATGAATAAATGAAACCCAAAAACGAGCAAAAATTACAACAAATGACCGAGTCAAACTCAAAACGAGCAGAAACTAAGATGAGTGGAGCTGGTGCCATGCACCCAGGGGGGGCCCGTGTTTTTCTGTTTTTCACTCTTTTTTAATAATCTTGTCAGTTTGGTCTATTATTGGCAACCTTGTCACATTGAGCCCCGCCCCCAATTTCTTATGTATTTAAATCTACCTTTGCTCCATACCTTATGAAGACCAGAAGATAATTTGCATTTTACCTCGCATAAGATACAATTTATTACTAAAGCACGGCTATCATGAGTACAAACGGGCCGAATTTACACTTCAATGTCGGTGAACAAAAAGGCCCCCCACCAAAAAAAAACAATGTGGAAGGGTTAATGAAATTCAGCAAAATGCCAAAAGCAATTTAAACTCACAAAATTAAAATATCCTCAATCGGCAATATGACGCACATTACAATCATATATGACGATAGTAATCCCAGTAACACTATTATAGCCTATTTTATCCGTGATGTCTTTTTTTCGTTCTTTCTTGTCTTTTGGTGACGTATCACTATTCTTTTATTATCGATTATTATCACTGATAAAAATATTATTATCACTATTCACGTGCCTTTGTGTTAAGAGCTAATTTCAAGTTGTCTGGGTCACTAAGAATCTTTAAAAAAGATTCTAGAACATTTCTAGAGGGATAGGCTGATTCCCCCATAATTAACTTCACTGGTTTCATACTTGCAGGTTGCATTTGCTTTACCACAAAATGATGAAGTTGCAAGAAATGAGGTTGGTCATACAGCTTTTGAAAGGTGGAATTTTTAAATAACCTGGTTCATTGACAGCTTGTTAACATTGACAGTCCGGAAATATTTATCCTGACTCCCCCCTCAAGATACTGTCGCTTCTTGCCATAAGTAATTGATGTGATCTTGTTATGAATTCGTGTGTTTTATTTTCTTCAAAGACAGAGCTTGAGGCACTAGTTAAAATCCAGAAATGTAATGGCTAAGAAATTCCTTGATTGTTTATTAAAGGCTAAATAGGATAGAATGCTCGATTGTTTATATAATGAACTTAGACGTTATATTTTTCTTGGACATCCAAATTTTCCATTTTACTGATGTTATGGTTTCCAGAATATCTCAGTTTTTCTATATCATACATTTTTCTAGTTAACATTTGTTTCATTTCACCGTAAACTAGGCGAGCCACGGTTATATTATGACAAATGTATTTTAAAGCTATTGCATATTTCGTTCACCATTTTAGCAACAACAAAATATAATGTGGATTTAAAGCTCCGCCTCATTTGCCATTTGATCAGAATTTAGAATTAACGTTTGGTTCGTTCCACCCTAAACCAGGCAAGCCACGGTTATTTGACTGGACTATGTAGTATTCTAATACCGCTGTACATTCCACACACAATTCTAGCAACAACAAAATACAATTTGGATTCGAAGCTCCGCCTTCATTTGAGATTTGATCAAATGTTAGAATGCCCCGTTTCACCGGAAATCGGATGAGTCACAGTTATTTGACATCAGCATTATTCTATTTCCTTTGGATAGTTTAAACATCTTTACACGAAAAAAAATAGCGTATACCTAAAGCTTCCTTAATTTGTCGGTATAATCAATTTTTAAAATTAAACAGTTTCATTTAACCTGAAACAAGATGAGCCACTGTTATCTGGTGACTGTAGTATTCTATGACCTCCGCGTATTCAAGACAGTCATAGCAATAGGGAAACACAAGGAATATTTGAATGTTTCCCTTCATTTGTCATTGAACCAAATTTTTAGAATGAAGGTCAGATCTGTCATGGTTATTTGCTGAATGTAACATTCTAAGGCCTTTACATATTCTGAAGGTCATCCCTCCCTTGATTTCTCATTAAATCATTTTTTAATATTAATCTGCATTTTCCATCACCAAGCCCCGGTTTCTCATAATAATGAACACTGCATATATATATACTTGTAATAAATAATTGTCTCTGGCAGCGTCTGCACTGCCAGAGACATCTAGAAAAGACTGAGAAACACATACATAGTGTGTTCAAGCATTATAAAATTACTTATTCTACAAGTCCAATCACTTATCCTTAGCATTTCATGAGACGTAAATGACGTCAGAGGTTAGTCGGATTACTACTTGAAACGGTCTAAATTAGTTGACGGTAACGTTGCAATAGCTAATCCTGGAAAAATACAGGATTATTGAGGATAAGTGAAGCCATATATAAATAAAAAGCTCAATCTTTTCAAAACCAGGAAAAAATGTGACATAATATGCAGAGAAAAAAAAGCAACAGTAACTGTGAAACGTGGCACATTTTCAGGGGTTCCTAATTAGTCTATGTTTAATGCGGAAAACACATGATTAATGTTGTTATTCGTTATAAGCTTTTTTCACTTTTTGTCTTTTCGTTTGCTGAGTTTTGACTGCTTTTTCTGTGATTTCCTGATTTCACAATGTTTATGGCTCTCTTATTTCATCTCTGATAGCACATTCAAGTTCCAATAGATTTAGCACATTCAAGTTCCAATAGCCTCTATCACCAAAAAATGTGCTAAGAGCAACCCGCAACATTATCTGATAACACGTTTCAAAGAATTACTTAACAAACAGGTGCACTTAAAATGTGACCAATTTCTAGTAATGAATTTCCAATACATCATCAGCACTTTTTGGCATTTGACTTTCTTGGTTTACTATTTCAAGTGGGATCGTTTTTGTTGACTCCTGAAGTACTTCTTTCATCATTTCTGAGATTTCCGATTTCCAAGATCAATATCCGATTTCCGAGGATTTCCGAGATATTATCAGCACTTTTTGGCATTTGACCTTCTTGGTTTAATATTTCAAGTGGGATCGTTTTCGTTGGCTGCTGAAGTACTTCTTTAATCATTTCCGATTTCCGAAATCGATATCCGATTTCCGAGACATTATCAGCACTTTTTGGCATTTGACCTTCTTGGTTTACTATTTTAAGTGGGATCATTTTCGTTGGCTGCTGAAGTACTTCTTTCATCATTTCCGATTTCCGAAATCGATATCCGATTTCCGAGACATTATCAGCACTTTTTGGCATTTGACCTTCTTGGTTTACTATTTCAAGTTGGATCATTTTCGTTGGCTGCTGAAGTACTTCTTTCATCATTTCCGATTTCCGAAATCGATATCCGATTTCCGAGACATTATCAGCACTTTTTGGCATTTGACCTTCTTGGTTTACTATTTCAAGTGGGATCGTTTTTGTTGACTGCTGAAGTACTTCTTTCATCATTTCTGAGATTTCCGATTTCCAAGATCAATATCCGATTTCCGAGGATTTCCGAGATATTATCAGCACTTTTTGGTATTTGACCTTCTTGGTTTAATATTTCAAGTGGGATCGTTTTCGTTGGCTGCTGAAGTACTTCTTTAATCATTTCCGATTTCCGAAATCGATATCCGATTTCCGAGACATTATCAGCACTTTTTGGCATTTGACCTTCTTGGTTTACTATTTTAAGTGGGATCATTTTCGTTGGCTGCTGAAGTACTTCTTTCATCATTTCCGATTTCCGAAATCGATATCCGATTTCCGAGACATTATCAGCACTTTTTGGCATTTGACCTTCTTGGTTTACTATTTCAAGTTGGATCATTTTCGTTGGCTGCTGAAGTACTTCTTTCATCATTTCCGATTTCCGAAATCGATAAACGATTTCCGAGACATTATCAGCACTTTTTGGCATTTGACCTTCTTGGTTTACTATTTCAAGTGGGATCGTTTTCGTTGGCTGCTGAAGTACTTCTTTAATCATTTCCGAGATCGATATCCGATTTCCGAGGATTTCCGAGACATCATCAGCACTTTTTGGCATTTGACCTTCTTGGTTTACTATTTCAAGTGGGATCATTTTCGTTGGCTGCTGAAGTACTTCTTTCATCATTTCCGATTTCCGAAATCGATATCCGATTTCCGAGACATTATCAGCACTTTTTGGCATTTGACCTTCTTGGTTTACTATTTCAAGTGGGACCGTTTTCGTTGGCTGCTGAAGTACTTCTTTAATCATGTGCCAAGTTGATTGACGGAAGTAATCCAAATGATATGAAAATATTCAATATTTGGCTTCTCCTTGCATTTCTTTCAATCAGATCTACGTTTAGATCAACCACAAAGAATGATGTGAGATTCACAGGCAACTTCTCAAGCTGCTCCTTCAAATGATCAAACAATCCATTATATGAGGAAGTCGGCGGACGATACAGAACTATTAAGTTGCAAGAATAAACACCTAAACGAAGATGAAACTACGAGCAACTAAACATCATCCCCTCATAAATAGTTAATTCGCTCCAATCGGCTATTTCAATATCCGATCTAATACATACGGCAAGGCCCACGTGTTGACGTAATTGTCTTTTTTTGTGCAAAAATTATATCCCTCTAGACCAAGAAACTCTGAATTATGATCATTAAGCCATGTCGCAGTTAAAGCTATCACCTAAAAAACAGAAATTTTAGCTAAATCTTCCATAAAGCATTAACTTGAATTTAGCGCTTCGCAAATCAGAGGAATAAATATTGAAAAAGCTGTCTGTCTTACGGCATATTTGCACTATCCTACGGAAAAACATTATTCGAATCTTCAAGCTGCAAGCGAATACCGCCTGAAGGTCTGAAATTCCACTCGAAACGTCATTATATCATATATCATATATATATATATATATATATATATATATATATATATATATATATATATATACTAGCTGTTGGGGTGGCGCTTCGCGCCACCCCAACACCTAGTTGGTGGGGGCGCTTCGCGCCCCCCCAAGCCCCCCCGCGCGCGTAAGTCGTTACGCGCCATATTAGTTACGCGCCATTGTAGTTGTGTCCCTATGTCCCACCTGTGAATATAGATATATATATATATATATATATATATATATATATATATATATATATATATATATATATATATATATATATATATATATATATATATATATATATATATATATGTTTTTAACTACGTAAAACTTGCGAATATACAACATTCTTTGCTGTCCCATTGTCTGTGCATATAAATAGATTGTCAGGTTTACCGACTCTTGAACATGCAACATATAATGGTCCATGGGAAAACAATCCGTATTCAGATCTATACCTCATGATTCTAATGATTGCCCTTGAGCTTTGTTGATGGTGATTGCTAATCGACCATTCCCTGAGTCGCCATCGTCATTTATATATCCCCCTGTGCACCCCGGCGTCCCCTTTGTAGTTATGTCCCTGTGTCCCGGTCGTCATTTATATTCCCTGTGTCCCGGTCGTCATTTGTGTCCCGGTGTCCCAGTCTGTGATTTCTCTTTGAGCGTCCCGGGCGTCATTTATGTTCCTTGTGTCCCGGTGTCCCGGTCGTCATTTATATCCCCCTGTGCCCCCGGCGTCCCCGTTGTAGTTGTGTCATTTATATTCCCTGTGTCCCGGTCGTCATCCCGGTATAAATTCGTTTTTGAATGATGAAATAAATTTTTAATTTTTTCCCTTTTTTTCCTTTTAGTTTTTTTTTATTGGTTTTGACCTTTTTTTAGGTTTTTTAGTTTTTTCTTTTTTCTTTTTAGTTTTTTTTTGAAGTTTTTATCTTTTTAGTTCTTTTATTTTTATTTATATTTTTTTAGTTTTCTTTTTCTCCTTTATTTTTCAGTTTTTTTCCTTTTTTTAGTTTTTTTTCTTTTTTAGTTCTTTTAGTTTTTACCTTTTTTAGTTTTTTTTAGTTTTTTAGATGAAATTTTTTTTTAGTTTTTTACCTTTTTTTCTTTTTAGTTTTTTATTGGTTTTTACCTTTTTTTTAGCTTTTTTAGTTTTTTTTCGTTTTTTCTTTTTACTTTTTTTTTAGTTTTTATCTTTTTTATTTTTTTTTATTTTTATTCTTAATTTTATTAGTTTTCTTTTTCTCTTCTATTTTTCAGTTTTTTCCTTTTTTTTAGTTTTTTTTTTAGTTTTTAGTTTTTTAAGTTTTTTTCCTTTTTTTTAGTTTCTTTAGTTTTTTTAGTTTTTCGGCTTTTTTATTTTTTTTATTAGTTTTTAGTTTTTTTTGTAGTTTTTGCCTTTTTTAGTTTTTTCAGTTTTTTTTTAGTTTTTAGTTTTTTACCTTTTTTAGCCTAACCAGGATTTGAACCTGGGACCTTCATTCTCCGTTCTGACACCCTCTCTCACTGAGTGACTACTCCAGCATGTTCATTTTGGTGTTTTAAATGGTATATTATTAACCAAATTAATGTGTTTTACAATATACTAAGCATCGTCATAACAAAAATGACGACAACTAATTTCATGACGTCAGCCGACACAGAAACATGATGTCACCTGATCCACAGATCCACAGACAGACAACTTATTTATATATATATATATATATATATATATATATATATATATATATATATATATATATATATATATATATATATATATATATATATATATATATATATATATATATATATATATATATATACATATATATATTATATATTATATATATAATATTATATATATATTATATCATTATATCATATTATATTATATCATTCAAAATCAATTTTATTACACTTTAATTCCTTTAATTTCTGGGGTGCTGAAGGATATTGAAATTACTATCCATAACTAAATTTCAAGCCCTATCTTACGGTGACTACATTTTTGGTACAAATAAACACTAAGGTAAAATAACCTGTCAAATGTCAAACTAATTTGTGAACTAAGAAAAGGAAACTCAAGCTTAACTCCATTATTAGTAACAGGGCAATACTTTGCTTATGGCTTAATCGCTTAGGGCACATGACCATTCTAACCATGCAACATTTTCCCTATCCCTTTCACTTCCTAAAGGTGAGCAAATATTTTCAACAAATTAAGGAATTCTCCCAAAACAAATATATCCTGAGAACGGGGAACAATTTTTTTTTTTATAATTTTTTTCTTTAATAATACACGTGACAAGAGGGGATAGAACATAGATGGGAAAAGAGACTAATTGCAATTATAATTAATTAAATTTCACTTCAATATCACAAACGCAATCGCAAAATTTGCATAGAATGAAAACATGAAAGATAATGTCACCGGAAGTTTAATCATTATTCACTTCATAAAATCAAACTGGGCGTCAAATTGACAATTGACATCAATAATAGGCTACAAAAAATTAATCTGGGGGGGGGAGTGGAGGCCGGTTAATGCGGAAAAATAGACAAAATGAAGTATTATTCACTTACGAATGAATGATGGGATCTTAATGAAATTTGATGGTTGGAAGGATATCGAGTCTCAGAGCTCTTTTTTTTAAATCCCGACCAAATCCGGTGACATCAGGGGGAGTTGGTGGACCTAAAATCTTGGAATACGCTTAGAGTGGAGGGATCGGGATTAAACTTGGTGGGAAAAATAATCACAAGTCCTAGATACGTGATTGACAAAACCGGAACGGATCTGCTCTGTTTTGGGAAGTTGGGGGGGGGTTAATTCTAAGAAACTAGAAAAAATGAGGTATTTTTACCTACGAAGGAGTGATCGGATGTTAATGAACTTTGAATTTTGGAAGGATATCGTGTCCCGGAGCTCTTTTTTAAATCCCAACTGGATCCGGTGACATTGAGGTGAATTGAGGGGGAGGCCTAAAATCTTGGAAAACGCTTAGAGTGGAGGGATCGGGATGAAACTTGGTGGGAAAAATAATAACAAGTCCTAGATACGTGATTTAAATAACTGGTACGGATCCACTCTCTTTGGGGGAGTTCGGGGGAGGGCTAATTCTGAAAAATTAGAAAAAATGAGGTATTTTAACTTACGAAGGAGTGATCGGATCTTAATGAAATTTAAAGTTTGGAAGGATATTGTGTCTCAGAGATCTTATTTTAAATCCCAATCAGATCCGGTTACATTGGGGGGGGGGAGTTGGGTGGGGCTAAAATCTTGGAAAACGCTTAAAGCGGAGAGATCAGGACGAAACTTGGTAAAAAGAATAAGCAAAAGTCCAAGATAGGTGACTGACATAACCGGATCCGCTCTCTTTGGTGGAGTCGGGGGGGGGGAGGGGAAGTAATTCGGAAAAATTAGAAAAAGTGAAATATTTGTAACTTACGAATAGGTGATCAGATCTTAATGAAATTTGATACCTAGAAAAATCTTGTGCTTTAGAACTCTTATTTTTAATCCCGATCCGGTGACATTGAAGGGAGTTGGAGGGGGAAACCGGAATTCTTGGAAAACGTGAAAATCGAAGTATCTTACGAATGGGTGATCGGATCTTAATGAAACTTGATATATAGAACAATCTTATGTCTCAGATGCTCCATTTTCAATTCGAATCGGATCCAGGGACGTAGAGGGGGAAACGAAACTTGGAAACCGGAAATCTTAGAAAACACCAAGAGTGGAGAGATCGGGATGAAACTTGATAGAAAGAATAAACACAAGTAGATACGAGATTGACATAAATGGTACGGATCCGTTCTCTTTGGGGGATCTGGGGGTTGTTAATTTGGAAAAATTTAGAAAAATTTAGGTATTCTTAACTTAAGTGGGGTTCCGGATCTTAATGAAATTTGATATTTAGAAGGAACTTATGTCTCAGAGCTCTTCTTTCAAATCCCGACCAGATCTGTTGACATTGGGGGCAGTTGGAGGGTGAAACTGGAAATCTTGGAAAACGCTTATAAATGTCGTAGACACTTAATTGACATAACCGGACTGGATCCGCTCTCTTTGGAGGATTTAGGTGGTGGGGTTCACTGCTTTGGCGAGTTTAGTGCTTCTTGACGTGCTAGGATGATGAAAAATGGTAGACGTGTCAGGGAGCTGCACAAATTGAGTTGATAAAGTTTTTTCCCCCGATTCAACCATCTGGAGGACTGAAGGGAGAGGAAAAATTAGAAAAATTTAGGTATTTTTAACTTACTTATGGACGATCGGATCTTAGTGAATTTTGATATTTAGAGTGACCTCGCGACACAGAGCTCTTTTTTTAAATCCCGACCGGAAATAAGCCTCTGATTTTCCTTTTAAAGCAATCTATTGATTTATAGAATTTTGCTAGAGCTCATACCATATGAGCTCTTGGCTCTTGTTTTTTATTTAATTTCTGAGCGTTTTTGAATTAATATATGTTTTGATTTTGGCTCTCCGGAAATGAATAATTTAAACAAAATTTGCATATTAATTTATCTTTATGGCTAAATGGCTTTCTTATAGTTTTGATCGGAAGATTTTGAGAAAAAGGAGCGGGGGAGTAGGCCTAGTTACCCTCCAATTTATTGGGTATTAAAAATCCAACGAGAACTTTTAATTTTTTACGAACGTTTTCATTAGTGAAAATATATGTAACTTAGGAATTAACTTACGTAACGAACTACTATATTCGTATGTTTTTATTATGTAAGATGAGGGGGGTTCACCCCCTTGTCAATACCTCGCTCTTTACACTAAAGCTTAAGTTTTGTTCCAATTCCTTGAGAATGACCCCTGAATTACAAAGGCCGTAGAATAAATAGTTGAAATTAATAAATTACTTTAGAGTACAGAGCGAGGTATTATGAGGAGGTGAACTCCTCATACGCGTAATAATTTCTTTTCGTTTTAAGTTTCAATGCTGCTCCTTACTTTCAGTTGAAAAAAACTTTTTCATACTTATTTTTTCGTTGTTCTTTAAAAAAATGCTAAAAAATCCTGCGCCCTCTTCATGGAAATCTTCTTTACCCCTTACAAATTCCTCAATGGGAAGTTCCACCCACATAACCCCCTCCACTCAACCCCTGCCTCCCCCCCAACTAAAATAATCCCCCTGAAAGCGTCTGTACATTTCCCAATAACCATTACTGTGTGTAAACACTGGTCAAAGTTTGTAACTTGCAGCCCCTCCCACGGGGACTGTGGGGAACTCTAAAATATGGAATTTTGATACCAATAGTTACATCAAAAGAATTGCATTTTAATGTTGATTTTCAATATGTAAGTTTTATCAAGTTTAGTCTTACCCATTAAAAGTTATGCTTGAAAAGCCTGAGAAAATTTGCCTTATTTTAGAAAATAGGAGGAAACACCCTCTAAAAATCTTAGAATCTTAACGAAAATCACACCATCAGATTCAGCGTGTCAGAGAACCCCACTGTAGAAGTTTCAAGCTCCTATCTACAAAAAAGTGGATATTTGTATTTTTGCCAGAAGACCGATCACGGGTGCGTGTTTATTTTTTTGTTTTTTTCCCTTTTTCCCAGGGGTTATCGTATCGACCCAGTGATCCTAGAATATTGTAAGAGGGCTCATTCTAATGGGAATTAATTCACCAAAAACTAGAGAGCACCTAGGCCCCCTCCCACGCTAATTTTCCCCCCAAAGTCACCAGATCAAAATTCAGAGATAGCCATTTTATTTACCATAGTTGAATAGCCCAATAACTATGTCTTTTGGTTGACTTAGTCCCCCACAGTCCCCGTGTGAGGGGATACAAGAAACAAAAATGGACCAGTGTTTACATACAGTAATGGTTATTGGGAAGTGTACAGACGTCTTCAGGAGGATTTTTTGATTCGGAGAAGGGAGAAGATGAGGGGGTTACGTGGGAGGATCTTTTCATGGAGGAATTTGTATTGGGGAAAGAGGATTTCAATGAAGGGAGTGCAAAAATTTTCTAGTATTATTTAAAAAAAAACACTGAAAAAATAAATATGAAAATTTTTCAACTGAAACTAAGGAGCAGAATTAAAACTTAAAACGAACATAAATTATTATGCATATGAGGGGTTCACCTCATCGTAATACCTCGCTCTTTACGCTAAAGTATTTTTAGTAATTTCAACTGTGAATTCTACGGCCTTTGCGATTCAGGGGTCAATTTTAAGGAATTGGGACACAATTTAAGCTTTAGTGTAAGAGCGAAGTATTGAAGAGGGGTGAACCCCCTCATATACGCAATAAAATATACGAATATAGAAGTTCGTACATAAGTTACGTTTATTTTCTACTAATGAAAATGTTCGTAAAAAATTTAAAGTTCCAATTGCCTTTTTAAGTTATCAAAAATAGAGGGCAACTAGGCCTCCTCCCCCGCTCCTTTTTTTCAAAATCTTCCGATTAAAACTATGAGAAAGCCATTTAGCCAAAAAAAATTAATATGCAAATTTCCTTTTAATTATTCATGTACAGAGAGCCAAAATCCAAACATGCATTAATTCAAAAACATTCAGAAACTAAATAAAAAAAACAAGTTTTTATCAACTGAAAGTAAGGAGCGACATTTAAACTTAAAAAAACAGAAATTATTCTGTATATGAAAGGGTTTTTTCCTCCTCAACGCCCCACTCTTTACGCTAAAGTTTTTACCCCTCTTTAACCATTACTTTGCTAAACCCTGTCGGTACGATGTAACCGCCATCTATTTTGTATTTTTTGCAAATGCTGCATTTTCATCATCCTTCCCAAGGAAAAATGGCGATGAAAATTGGATTATCGTAATTTTGTTATCTTATTGAAACACTGCAACATAGGTAATCGTCTAATATTTATTTAGTTTGATGAGTCGATATGGTTATCACATTATACTATTCTTAGAGAGCATTACACGTGATTGTCAGGACGATGGAAACGGATAACAAGAGGATTCTAATCATGATATTTCTGGTGGCCTACAGTGTTTCTAATTTAGCAAGGCCATGTCCCTTAAAAAATGTGGAGTAAAATTTGAGTTATCTTTAACTCTAGCTGAGTTAGGTGAATGAATCCAGGGTCAAAAACATTGCCCTGGAAATATGTTATCTAACTAGCCTACTTTCTATCCCTTTAATATTTCTAGGGATATGAAGATTCCGTATCTAAAGTTCGATAAAAAATGGTAAACTTGCAGGGATTGGCTACTTCTGAAGGACTGAAAAATACTTAAGTAGGGTCAATGTTGGTATTACTGGAACAATTGTTTGGGGTCATGAAACTATAGTTAATAGATGTATTTTGACTTTTTGAACATCTTTTCTCTCTTGCAAAACTACCACAAACTCACCATTATGGAGTTATTCCAGCCCAAATATTCTTATATTTATACATATAGAATTTCAATCATTTCCATTTTGTTGATTGGATATTTGAAATTGTGAATCTGTAATAGTTTAGAAACAAATTTGGGTTATATATTTGCACATAAGTGGGGTGGGGGTAAAGCATAGCATATATTGAATACATAAACTAACCATTGTTGTGTTTAATATATGCTATGCTTTATCCCCTCCCCAATGTGCAAATATATAATAACTCCATAATAGTGACTTTGCTATAGTTTTGCAAGAGATAAAAGATGTTCAAAATGTATCTATTAGCCTAACAATAGTTTCATGACCACAAACAATTGTTCCAGTAATACCAACATTAACCTAAAGTAGTAGTCCAGATTTACCATTAGATTTATTATTCTATGGTCTCACAGTTATCAGTCTTTTTTCCTAATAAACTCCTCTCTTCCACACACACCTGATTTTCCCATAGACTATATAGTCCAAGTAATAGGCTACATTTTTACAAATTCTAGCTATCTTGAACATCAGTTGAGTTTAGTAAATGAATTCATGGGCAGAGATATACTTCAGTGCCAATCTAATCACCTCAATCCATCTGAGAGCTTTAAGGTATTCCAGACCTGTACTGCTCTTGAGTTGATGACTGCCAGTCAAACCTCCTCTACTATATTAAACTTGATTTTTTTTAGGGCTTAGAAGAGTAGGCTATAAGTCTAAAGTTTGGCCTAATGTCTACTCTTAAGGAAACACTGAAAATTTATAAACCAAATTATGAAAAGTAATTTGCTTATCTGTCCCCCAATCCTTTTCAAATATGCAAATAAATAACCCAAATTTTATATTTCCCATATATTTTTTCTTTTTTTTTGTGCTTTGTTGATGTTTGCTTCTTATTATTAACTCCATTTGAACAAAAAATCAATAAATATATAAGAAACATTTAATTTGGGGTTATTTATTTACAGATAGGGAGGTTCAAAGAGAAGAATTTTTAGCTAGTAGGCCTAATGATATAAATTCCTTTAAGATTTTTTAATTTTAGATTTTCAGGATTTTTTATTGAATATGCTCAACTATAGACTTAACACACATAGCTGTTTAAAGAGGCAAGGCAATTGAGGCAGCTACTCTAGGCAATTGAGGCAATTGAGTCCCATGGCTAGGAGACATCTGGGAGGATGCCCTTGTGATTGATTTTTCCTGTATGATTTGGGTTTTTTGCTTATATTTGAGTTGAAAAGTGGGATCTAATAATTTTTGACCTAGGCACCACCAACCCTAGAAACAGCTCTGCTATTACCCTTACAAGAATGCACAGCCCTATAAAACATTTTTCATTTGGCTTTGGATTTTAGAAATGTCAATTCAGCTTTATGAAGAAGTTTTTTGAATTTTAAATTATGTTAAGGGTTATTAGTATTAATCTGCAATTGGGGTTCTTGAGAAGGAAGCAATTCTAACTTCAAAATATACTGAAAATTGTAGTTAACAAATATTTAAAGCTGCTTATACTACAATTTAGTCCCCTCCCCTAATGTGCAAATATGCAGCCAAATTTTAAATCAAAAAATAAAAACACATAATCAAAATATAAATTGGTCTATACATCTGCACATTAGGGAGTGGGAGTAGTGTTGGTAAAGTATAGTTTAAGCTGCTACAAAATGTTTAAACTACTATTTATCTACATATTCTAACACAGTCACTATCACATAACCTACCAACACCATTACAAACTACTCTCTAAAATCAAATAATAGAATAGGGCAGTATTCATTTTTCAGTAGGGTTGTTTCACCTTGGAATAGTCTACCCATTGAAGTCATGAAAGCTGGGAATGTGCAGATATTTAAACATATTTTATTAGAGGTATCTTTCTATTTAGGAGTTTTTGATCTTTAGTTATTGGTTTTAAGTTGATCTTTTGGTCATGAGCTTTTGTTTGAGTTATGAATTTTGGATATGAGTTGCTTTTTTCTCCCTTCTTCAAACATTTATAAGTGTTGCTTACCATTTGATGCATTTATAAATAAATAAATGTTTTGAAGTAAAAATTGTTTCAACTTCCCAAGAGCACCAATCTTGCATTAATACAAGAATTCAACTAATAATTTTACAGATTTTTAAAACTTTGTAAATTGTGATTGAGTGAGGGTATAAGGCCATAAACAATTTTCCTGTGCTTCATATGAGCAGATATATTTTGCATTGAATGTTAAAAGTAATTTTAAAGATAGCTCTATTAAAAAGTCTATGCTAGAATTAATCACATATCCAGCAAGATTAGGTGGTGAGGAGCTGCCTGTGGTGTAACATGCCTATGGTTTGGCATCTCAAGTTAGCCTACACTCTGTACTTGCCCAGTCCTGATTGATTCCATGCATCTATGGTTTAGGACTGGATGGTGGCTTTGGAGAGGCTGTTCCAGTGAGGGACAGTGTATACAGAGAAGAAGTGCTGGTGCTCATGTTGATGGCTATGGGGGACTTGCAGCTTCTTTGTCTGACCTCTTGTTGTACTTGCAAGGGATTAGGAGATAACTTGACTTGAGGTTGTTCCTTAGCAGTTGTGAATAACAATTGCATTTCCTCTCTTCTTTTGATAGACAAGGATGGGGAGCTTGAAAGACACAAGGTGTTTCTCTTACAGCTTGTCTTGCAAAGTTGGCATGAGCTTTGTTGCTTGCCTTTGGACACCTGAGTGCTTTAATGTTCATTTTATAATGGGAGATGCTACAGTCATTCCAAATTCCTCTTGTGGATGTACAATAGCTTTGTATAGCTTTTTGACCACACACAGCTTCTGGTGGTATATTTTGTGAGCCCTAGGGCTTGGTTTGCTCTAGCAACTTGAGCTCATGTGTGGCTGTGGAACTTGAGTTATCATTGACAATAACCCTTAGGTTTTTCTCCTCACTTACAGCTCCAAGTAGGTCTTCTGCAATATGGTAAGGTCATCTAGAGTTGTTTTGTCCAAGTTGCAAGACTCTGTATTTTGACATAGTGCATTTAAAACCCCCTTCTCAGATGACAATCTAGATAATTCATCTAAATCTGCTTGCATTGTTGAGTGATTTGGGCTAATTTGGGCCTGTCCTAGGAGCTTGCAGTCATCAGCACATAGTGTCAGTGGGTTTTTCAGGTGAGTTTCACAGTCATTAATATATATATATATATATATATATATATATATATATATATATATATATATATATATATATATATATATATATATATACTTAAAACATGGGCCCTATGATTTTGCCCTGTGGAACTCCACTAATGACAGGGATGTCATCAGAATACAGTTTTACAGGTGGAGTTGTAAACTAATACCCTCTGAATTCTTCCAGTAAGAAAGGCCTCAATTTATGCAACTATCCTCATGCACCCTGGATGCATCCAGTTTCAGAAGAAGTTGATGCTGCACTTTATCAGAGGCTTATGCTTGACCAAGCAATATGACATCCACTAGAAGACCATCATCCAAGAGTCTGGTCACAAAGTCATATGATTCAAAGAGGTTTGTGTTGATTGAGTGACCTTTATGGAAACCATGCTGACTTTTTGAAAGTGACTGATTTCTTTAAAGGTGAGAGACTAGTGCATCACTTATGATGCTTTCAAGGACTTTGCATACAACAGAAGTACTGCTTCCAGTCACTTGGGAGCACTTTGGAAGTGAGTGATATCCCAAATATCACTGCTACTGGCTCAGCAATTTGTCTAGCTGCTTCTTTTTATAGTCTGGGTTGTAGGTTATCTGGTCCAGCAGCTTTGTTTGTATAGTTAATTGGTTGCTCTGGTAAAGTGGGTTGAGGGTTTGCTATGGGCTGACTGGAGAAATTTGTACCAAAGCTAGAGCTGAGGAAATCTGCTTTTTCTTTGGGTAACGAAAAGATTGATCAGGTGGGTAGCTTCACTTACCTTGGTAGTATTATTAGTAAAGATGGTAGGAACAGTGAAGATGTTGAAAGTAGAATAGCCAAGGTTCAGGGTGTTTTTTTTTTACAGTTAAAAATAAGTTTGGAAGAATAGGAAATTAAGTCTGCAAACCAAAATTAGAATTAACAAAAGGTTTTTTTTTTGTTTGAAATGATTTTGGCTTTGGCAGAGTCCAGAGAAGCACTCATATCCTGTTTGAATTAGTCAAACATACTCAGTATTTCATTTCTGTGTTCTTGTAATGGGATTGTTACAACATCTGAGATGGTTTGTTTGCTACTACTGGTTTTGCACAAAGGAAAGACCCAAACACTTCTAAACTCTTTGGTTCATTTTGTTGAATATGTTGTACCCTGAATCAGACATCAAGAGGCACCCAGCACAAACCCAGGAACTACATTTTTCACATTGTACTGCATTTGACCTTTCATCCAAAGCACACCCTTCCACTGCACACATATCAGAGCCTTTTTCAGGTGTTGAGGTTTTTTGGCTGTTTCATAGTGCTATTTCCTGTGCTTTTTGGTGGCATTAAATGGCAATGCTGCATGTATGTGCACAAGTAAAAAATTACTGGATACGTCTTATTTTGGCAAAGATTTTCGTAGGAATTCTTTCAGAACAACACCATTGATAGCCCAAATAATTTTTGCCTTGGAAATTTTTAAGGCAGATAGAAACTGTGGGAAGTGCAACACTCAAATCACCTGTTCCCAGCAGTTAAAAGGATTGAAATCCTGATAGTACCAATACATTGATAATATAAGTTCATCATAGTTCTTCAATTTAATGACACTAACAGGACCCATTATCACCCACATAAATTGTTCCCCTCACTTTCAAAAAGGAAAATAGGCCAACATTCATTTTACAGCAGGGTGTGGAAGCCATGGAATGACCTTCCACCTGAAACATTTCTAACAGATTCAAAACAAAACTAGCAGAAACACATTTTTACAGTAAATCATTTTTAAATCATTATAGTATTATTTGTCAGTGTTTGTTGTAGTTGTTATTTTCACAATTTGCATGTGTGTATTATGTTGGCAGTATTGTCATAACTTCTTTTTATTATGTTTAGTGCAACAAGCTTGAAAGCTTACTGTATTTGGTATTAATAAATAAAAAAATAAGAAGCACTTGGAACATATTACCTTTGTTTTGTTTGTTTGAGTTAGAATTTAAACACAAAGCAAGCAAAGGCTAATCCCCATGGGGATAAAAAAAATAATAATAAATCACTAGCTTCATAGTCCAGGTAGGTGAAGTCATACTCTAAGGTAAAGGTAAAGGATACGGCATTAGACTTTACAGTCCCTACCAGCGGTGCTGATCTCCGTTTCTTGGCCCTTCAGCCAGGAAGTGCAATGGGGGGTTGGATACTCTAAGGGAAGACACTTAAAATTATACTTAAGGGTAAATATAAGTAGAAAATGATAAATTTAAGTTGAAATAAATGTTTTATCACACAAATTTGGCCAATAATCTTGTATTCCATTTTCACACCACCAAGTTGCTGATTGTTGTCAGTAAGAATTTACCATTAATTGAATCTTGTTTTACATTAAGAGATTTTGTTTAAGTTTCTACTGTTTAAATTCAATGAAGTTTAGTTTGGTAACAGTACACACAGCTACCAATTTCTGAAATTAATATTGTAGGCTAAAATACAAAGAAAAAAAATCAAGTTCAGTGGTTTGCCTCTTCAAAATAAATCACTGCAATTCTGAAAACTATTTTTAAGAATTCTAAAACACTTACATCATTCCTAAAAGTACTTTGTTTTACCCCTCCCCCCATAAAAGTTAAATATTCAGCCTAAATTATATATTTTACTAGAATTTTTATTTATTATTTATTTATTAATTGAATCTTTCTATTTATTAATCAATTATTCTATTTATTAATTTATTATTTGAATCTGTTTATATCATCTGTTAGGAGTGTTTCAGGTGGAAGGTCATTTGTGTGACTCTTGTGTTCAAATTGACATAATGGCAGACAAGTAAGAGTGACAGGAAGAATCAGCAAACAGGCAACAGCTGTATTCAGAGAGAATATATAATTTGGGCTGTATGTTTGATCATAAGGTGGGGGGGGGAGAGAATAAATTGAAGTGTTCAAGAGTGGAATCAGTATTTAAAAAAAGCTTAAGTAGTTTTCAGAATTAATAGAATCTAATAGTGATACTTTTTTTTTCTTTTATAATGTTTGGAGCTATATTGGAGTTTTGATCTAAATATTGGAAGTAAAAAATTAAAAAAAATTACATGATTCCTGGAGCTGATCCCTCCCCCTACTAACTTCTATGACTAAACTACAACCGATTTGACCTATCTAGGTGTATTATGAATATTATTATCAAAAGGACCAAGTCTTATTTTCTTTTTTGACAATTTTTCAATCGATCTTTTTCAATTAAGTAGTCTAAATTAAATTATTTATTGTTTATTAATATCAAATATGGTAAGCTTTCAAGCTTGTTGCACTAAACATAATAAATAGAAATTATGACAATACTGACAACATAATACACACATACAAATCAATGAAAATAACAATTACAACAAATATTGACAAATAATACTATAAATGATTTAAAAATGATTTACTGTGAAAATGTGCTTCTGCAAGTTTTGTTTTGAATCTGTTTATATCATCTGTTAGGAATGTTTCAGGTGGAAGGTCATTTATGTGACTCTTGTGTTCAAATTGACATAATGGCAGACAAGTAAGAGTGACAGGAAGAATCAGCAAACAGGCAACAGCTGTATTCAGAGAGAATATATAATTTGGGCTGTATGTTTGATCATAAGGTAGGGGGGGGGAGGACTTAATAGAATCTAATAGTGATACTTTTTTTCTTTTATAATGTTTATTCAGAAGAATGGCAAATCTCTACTGTTACTGGAGAAATAGAGGTAATGCCATTTTAACCTATAAGTTAATGAGGGCTAATACTGTCCCAGTATTATTTTCCACCATTGGTCCTAACACAAGAGCTAGAGGTCATCAGTTGAAACTTGTTAAGCAGCCTACCCTATCCAGAGTCTGTGCTCGATTCTTTTCTTCAAGAATTATCAACACTTGGAATAAACTCTGAAAAAATAACTGTTACTGCTGAATCTGTGGACATCTTTAAATGAAGTCTGAGTGTTGAGTGATCCTTCAGAGAGTGTAAACTCAACTGGGAAGCTATGAATCTGCACAATGCACCTGAAGAATCCTGAATTCAACTCAAATTGTCAACTCAGGAGCTCTACAAGGAGAAATCCTTAGATTGCTCTAAGCTGCAATTTAAGGTTACCCATTTGGCTTTGTTAGATTAAATGGAATTGGGATAAATGTTTTTTTTAATTATTTAAAAAATTATGTAACATAAGAAGGAAACTTGTCAATCTGATTAATAGAAACATCCTGCATCCACATTACCTTAATTAATTACTTTAATTTGCACTTCGGAGCAAATTAAGATCTGTAGATCTGTTGAATGCTCCTGAGTTGAATCGGTGATGTCTCATAGCAGGTATGAGCGGGACGGAATGTCCCACTCATACTTCCAGTCTTTCATGGCCCACTCTTTATCCAGTGCCTTCTTGAATGCTTCGGGGGTGGGGGCTGAGACTGTTGCTTTGCACAGTTCATTCCAGGGGTTGACGACTCTGTTGGTGAAGAAACTTTTTCTGGCCCTGGTTCTGACTGACTGCTTGAACAGCTTCTTTGAGTGTCCTCTGGTGCACTGTGGGGGGCCTGGGTGGATGGGCAGGATCTTGGCATATGATGAGTTCAGCAATTTGCGGGTCATCATCATGTCGCTACGATTGCGCCTGTACACGAGGGTAGGGAGGTTGAGAGCCCGTAAACGATCTTGATAAGGTTTGTCTCCAAGGTTTGTGATGGCCTTGGTTGCTCTCCTCTGGACTCCCTCAATTAGCCTGACATCTCCTTTGTATGTTGGGAAGGCAGCGCACATGCCAAAATCCAAAACGGGTCTGACTAGTGCCTTGTAAAGTTTCAGGAAAACTAGTGGGGATCTGCTGGTAACTGTTCTTTTGATCAGACCTAAGTTTGTGTTGGCCTGGGACACGCTCTTGATGGTGTTGGCATGGAACTTGAGAAGGCTGTCAACGATGACCCCAAGGTCGCGTTCCTCTGTCCTGGTCTTGATGGGTGAATTGGAGTTGGAGGTATGTTCATGCATATGGTATTGGGCGCATGGGTTTGAAGATCCAAAGTGTAGCGTGCTGCACTTGCTTATATTGAACGATAAGAGCCATTTGTCTGCCCATAGCTGGATTTTCTGGACATCTGTTTGCAGGGATTTTACATTCACTGCTCCAAATAGCTTTGAGTCGTCAGCATAGAGAGACAAGTTGTTTCCCACCTCGCTGAATATATCGTTGATGTAGATGTTGAACAGTGTAGGACCAAGAACAGTTCCCTGCGGTACTCCACTGATGACATCACAGGGCTCGGAAAAGACCTTTTCACCTCCAGCACCAAATAGCCTGACACTCTGGGTTCGTCCTGACAGGAAGTCCATAAGCCAATCAACCAGGTTGGGGTGTAACTGGGCAGCAGTAAGCTTTTCTCTTAGCCTTTTGTGTGGGACTTTATCAAAGGCCTTAGCAAAGTCTAGTAAAACTAGGTCCACTGGCAATCCTTTGTCAAGCAAATCTGTAATGATGTCATATGTTTCCAGTAAGTTTGTTTCAACTGACTTTCCTGGTTGAAACCCATGCTGATTAGGGGATAGGATATTGTTGACTTTCAGATGTTCCAGTATTGCATCATTGACCACTCTTTCAAGGATTTTTGCGACTACTGATGTGAGACTTATAGGTCTGTAGTTTTCTGCTTTAAGTCTGCTGCCTTTTTTGAATATTGGGGTCACAAAAGCAGTTTTCCAATCAGATGGGACAGATTTGGCATTAATAGACTTTTGGAATAGGTCAGACAGTGGTCCTGCGATGATGGCTGCCAGTTCCTTCAGCAGTCTTGGTTGTAAGTGATCTGGTCCAGCCGATTTATTTGTGTCAAGATTTTGAAGCCGTTTGAGGATGTTGGAGGGGTCAATGCTGACTTGCTCCATTGTTGTGGGGGCTTCATAGCCCAGGCAGTTTGGCAGGGGGCCTTCCGGTTCACAAGTGAAAACTGAAGCAAAGTGCCTATTTAGTTCGTTTGCTACATCAGTTATGTTGGTTACGGTAGTGCCACAGGGTTTCACCAGTCTGGAGATAGTTCGACGGGAGTGGTTCTTGCTAGAGACATAATTCCAGAATTTTTTAGGATTTGTCTTACTTTCTTTGGCAAGATTGGACTCCAGATTTTCGTAGAGTTTTCTGGTGAGGTTTCTCAGCTTGTTTCGTGCCTTGGTGAATTTTGTGTGTTGCTGCAGGTCTCCTGACTGCCTGAACTTTTTCCATGACCTCTTTTTCCTGTTTATTTCTCTTTTGATGTCTTTTGTCATGTAGGGGAGGGATCTAGGTTTTGGTTTGAAACTGGTCTTTGTGTGGGCATCCTGAGCTTTCAGCAAAACACCCTTGAATTTGGTCCATTGTTCATCAACTGTGCCACTTAGTACATTCGGCCAGTCTGTAGTGGATAATTCATTTCGAATAGCAATGTAGTCGACAAACACTTTTTTGACTAGCTTGTTCTTAATTACCTTCACTTTCAGCATGAGCTCTATAGTTAGGTGATCGCTTTTACCAAGGGGTGGTGAGTAATCAATACTTTGAACTAAGCTTTTGTCATTCAAGATAACCAGGTCAAGTGTTGTTTGGCGCTGAAACAATCTGTATCTAGTTGGTTGGTCAACTATCTGGTGTAGGGACAATTCACTGAGGCAATTTAGGAAAGGCTGTTGCTTGTCTTGTTCGGTTGGAGTGGCACCACATCCAAAACCGTTTATCCAGTTTATAGATGGAAGGTTGAAATCGCCGGCAATAAGCAGATGTCCTTTGAGGTTCGAATTTAGTGTGCATATTATTTCTGCTATTGCTTGTTTGGTTACAACTTGGGATGGGGCTGAGGGACTTCTGTAGATGCATCCGATTCTGACTGTCTCTGACTCATGGCTCCCTGGCACACATAGATCAAAGCAAACTGCCTCAACAAAGGGGCAAAGGAGAGGAACATCAATTATCTTTGTATTGTATCCTGCTTTAGTGAGGGCTAGTGTTCCTCTTTTGCAACCTTGGGACGACAGATTTGAGAGAACTTGGTAACCCGGGATTTTCACATGGGAATCGTGAAGTTTGTTACTACTGTTTTTAGGGCAGACTTCAGTCAGTAAGATCACATCGAACTTTTTTGAGTCAATTAGGGTTTTTAGTTCATCAATTTTGTTGGGCAACTGGTCAACATTAGTAACACATACACTAAAGTCAGAACTTACGGTTGCTGGTTCTGGTTGGCTTCTGTCCAGTATGGTTTGTCTGTTGTTATTTTCACCAGAGTCACTTTCTTCCTCAACAGAAACAAAGCTCAAGTCTTCTTCTTCTTCCTGGGAAGCCTCCGCAGTTACAATAGTACTTGAAAAACTTGAATCTGCTGAATTCTGACATGACACGAGCGAATTATTAGATATAACATTTGAATTAACATTAGCAGAAATAGCTCTTAAATCGACATGGGAAATATTTGGAGAAGGATTGGATGAAGCTTCACAAGAAATATCAACTGACGATTTATCAAAACG